>NW_027361788.1:33060000-33347500 GCF_039654945.1 Dendrobates tinctorius
CTCGTCCCATTGATGGAAATATCAGGAATTCTGAGGCTGCAGTATGAGTGGTACACGTGAGAACATGGCCAGGATTCTGGACCAACACAGAGAACATATTTAGAACAATGAGATACTCTCTATATTCAGTCATCAGAACACCAGACAGAGCTTCTATCCCCATAAAATTATAGTACCAAGGTAAAAAATTCCCTAATCTCAATTATGCAAATAACTTCATTGTATAAACAGGGCAAGAAAAGTGCATCTAGTAATCACCATGGAAACATTAGTTAATAAAAACCAGTGGACAATGATGCAGCATGTGGGCAGCTTACACAACCATCACTAATATGTGTCACCTCAGGGAACCAGCACAAGTGTTACACAACATGCATGGGATTGCCTACAGTTCCACTGAGACACTGCATTTTGTGTAACACTTGTGCTGGTTCCCTGAGGTGACACATATTAGTGATGGTTGTGTAAGGCTACTTTCACACATCAGGTTTTCGGCGTCAGGCGCGATCCGGCGTCGTGCCGGAACGCCGGATCCGGCAAATGTTTAGTAAAACCGGATGTGACGGATCCGGTTTTCTGCCGGATCCGTCTTTTTCTTGACAGACAAAACCGGATCCGTCTCATCCGGTTCATCCGTTTTTCTATCCGTTTTTCGACGGATTACGCCGGATCCGGTTTTTAAAATTGACCCTTGTGGCCTTCCGAACGGGATTGGCTACTGGAAAACTAGATATAGCATGTTCCTACAGCCCTACTTTGACAGGTTGTAGTGGGCAGAGCTACTGAGCATGCTCAGACCAAAAAACCGGATCCGGCCGCCGGATCAGGCTTTCGCCGGATCCGGCGCATTGCGGCGCTCATAGGCTTTCATTGTGTGAAAAAGCCGGACGCGCCGGATCCGGCGTGTCCGGCTTTTTCGCCGGAGACAAAAAACGTTACAGTAGACGTTTTTTCCAGACGCCGGATCGCGACACATTGCCGGATCCGGCGAAAACCGGATGAAACGCATGGCCATCCGGCGCGATCCGGCGCAAATGCAAGTCAATGGGGGGGAAACCGGATCCGGCATTGCATTTCGCCGGATCCGGTTTCTGTCAAAAGCGCCGGATCGCGCCTGACGGCGAAAACCTGATGTGTGAAAGAGGCCTAAGCCACACACACGTTGCATCTTTTACCATGGTACTATATTGCATTTTATGGGGATAGAAGCTCTCTCTGGTGTGCTGATGACTGAGTGGTACACGTGGATTGGAGGCATCAGGAGGCACCGCTGCCCCTCTGCGGCGGCTCCTGCAGCAGGTCACAGCTCCTCATGGACCCATACTGCTGGTGTGAGGAGAGGGGACCCCCGATACATCATCCACTGACCCCCTGACTGATCACTGCAGCCATCAGCCCGCAGAACAACGCAGCATGCTACAAGGGAACAGGACCTTCCCTGCTGTCAGCGGCATGTGATCAGTCACATGACTGGGAGGAGCCAGGCAGTCGGTATAGGCGTTCTGCAGTACTAGGTAATTACGGAGCTCTGCACGGTGCACGTGTGAGATGCAGCGGAGCTGTGTGCCGGCTGCTGCAGTTGCCCCTGTGTGTGTCACGGCTGCTCAGTGGCGGATTATAATGGGGCAATGTACCCTGGGCTGGTGCCCCCCCCCACACCACTGGGCCCTGGGCTACCGCCCAGCTTGACCTCGTGATAATCCGCCACTGGGTAAGCACGCCTGTGTTCGCTGCCAGCCTGGCAATGCAGTGCCTGAAACCCCGCCCAGCTGAGTGGACACGCCCACTCGCGTGAGTCATAGTAGGCGTGGTTTTGCTGGCTCTCCGGCGGACAGGTCTTTGGTTGCTAGGTAACAGGACGCTACACTCTGTGACATCAGGAGAAGCAAGATGCCGCCCAAGAAGAAAAAGGGAACGGAAAGCTCCGCCGGTAAGAAGAAGACTCTGCCGGAGACGAGCAAACCGGAGCCGGTGTCTGAGGGGAGCAAGGAGTACTACCAGCTGCAGATCCAGGACCTGGAGGGCCGAGTGGACCGGTAACTGTGGCTTCTTGTAGTACTACAACTCCCAGCACTGCAGACTGTTAATGCAACTAGTCAAGAGGTTCTGCATCAGCAGTGACCCGATTCAATCTGTCAGTACCTAGGACTCTTTATAAATAAAGTTACTGCACTTCTCTCATATAACCTTATTTATAAAAGACCAAAGAAAGCATTAACCCCTTCCTTTTCTGGTCTTCCCAGAGCCATAGCGTTCTTTATTTTCCCATCCCCATAGCCGTCTAGGACGTGATTTTTGCAGGACACCATTTATTTCACCGCATGATGTATGGGACAAAAGAGAAAAAATCCCAAGTGCGGTAAATGGGTGAACAATCCCTCCTCGGTTCCCCATTGGTTTTTTCTTGGTAAGGTTCTTTTCGCCATTCATTGTACTGTAATAATTCCCCGGTAACGCGATTCTCTGGGACGGGGCGATTACGGCCACACTGAACTTGTACAGGGTTTCTTTTTCTATATCTTAGTGGTTAAAAAAATTCTAAACTTTGCAAAAAAAAAGATTTGTTATTTTCCCAGACCGGTAACTTTTTAGTAGTCAGTAAATGGGGTCCTGTGAGGGATTGTTTTTTGCGTGGCGATCTGCTGTCATTATTGATACCAATTTGAGGAACACAATAATCACTTTTTATTGGATCGATGGGTGACAGAAGCGGCACATCAATGACAATGAGACGTCTTTTTTATATATATATTGCTAGATGCGACCCTTATGAACGCGGCAGCACCACATTTTATTTTATTTATTTTTTTAAGGGAGAAAAAGTGGGATAATCCGAGCTTTTTATTGTTAATATTTTTTATATTTTGCAATCCTTTTTTACATTTTTCCTTTTTAATTTTTAGTCCATCTACGAACCTGTGATCATCTGATCGCTTCTGCTGTACACACCTCTGCAATACTGCAGTATACAGCACCAATCACAGTCTGGATTTCACAGGAGGACCAAGGTGGCACCCCATGATTGCATCGAGGGCTAGGGGGCAGATGGGGGGCCTGGATCGGCACGCACCACCAGGATCGCACCACTTAAATAAGGAAATTAACAGCAACAATTCAGTAGTTAAAAATCAGATCAGCGTTTGGAGCGTGCTCTGGTCGCTGCAGAGAGGCGGGTGCTGGCTGTAGAAGACAGCTGGCTCCCGCCATGTACGGAGCTCCTGATCCCGCTACATACATGTATGGAAAGAGTTAGGGGCCAGGGCTCATACTCACTTGCGAGAGACTCGCATTATTCTCGTGCGAGTCTCTCGCATGAAAACCTGGCACAGCCGCCGGCACTAGGACCGGAGCGTGCGGCTACATGTATTTCTATGCAACCGCACGCTCCGGGCCCAGTGCTGGCGGCTGTGCCAGGTTTTCATGCGAGAGACTCGCACGAGAATAATGCGAGTCTCTCGCAAGTGAGTATGAGCCCTTAAAGGGGCCTTCAAGCCAAAAATATCACCTAGCCACTAGATCGGTGATGTTGAATCGCTGGGGGACTCCAATAATTTCTAGACTGGGGACCCCCATCCTCTGAAGCCACATGGCTGTGATTGGAAACTCTGAGGCTGAGGGAAAACCCGAGCAACGAGTATACTCGCTCATCACTACTGGCCACACATCTACATCGCTGCGGTGACCACGTTACTTACTTTCTCCATGCTCCCCCCATTAGATATCAAAAGAAATGGGATGAAATTTCCGCCAAGGAGACCTTCTACCAGGCGCAGTTTGAGCAGCTAACGAGCGATAAGAAGGAGATTGTGTCATTTCTGAAACGCATGCTGAACCAGCGTGTGGATGAAGTTGCTGACCTCAACGACCAGTTGTCCGGGCTGCAGCAGGCCAAGGAATCCGAGAAGGCCGCCTACGAGACGCAGCTGGGGCAGATGAGGCACGAGTTCCAGGAGACCAAGGAAAAGCTCATGTCAGAGAACATGCTGCTAGGTAAATGCTCCAGGAATCTCTTACCAGGGTTTTACTGCCAAAAAATAACATTAGTACCAAACGGTTCTGATTTGTAGTCCAGGGAGACGCTGCATTGTGATTAAAAAAAACAAACTCTATTGCCCGTGCGTCCAGGAGGCTAATGAGGACTATGGAGGCAAGGAAATGGAGACCATTGCAAGGAGTCAAGATCGCTGCATCCTAATTTCTAATTCTGGCAGATTGACATTTTGAATAAAGGGAACACCAATGCGGTGAAGATGGCTGCATGCCGTGCGTGCGCTAGAGGCTGGGTGCAGAGCGCGCATGCGCTAGAAAACGGGGGCAGACCTTGCATGCGCTAGAATATCAGCTAGAAAACGGGCAGACCGCGCATGCACTAGAAAATGACACGGCCTGCATGACTATCATCCTGCAGTCTGTTTCACAACACAACCTCCCCATGGCTGGTTTTCCCTACATCTGCCATGGACACCAACCTGTCCAAGACTAGCACTCACTTTTATTATTTTAGTCTGCAGTGCACTCGCAGCTACACCTGTGACTGCCATGCACTCCTATGGCCTCCATACACCTCCTGGGGAGAACAAACAGCGACCCCTACTTGTGACATCGGTCACTGCTTTCCAATTGAAATCACAGCTACACCTGTGACTGCAATGGTCCCCCATGGCCTCAATACGCCTCCGTGTGCATCCTGGGGAGATCACACTGCAACCGCTACCTGTAACACAGGTCACTGCCTCACAATATACATTGTATTTGGGCTATAAAGGACACCTTTGGAAAAAAAAGAGGAGCAGACTAGTTAGTGGTGGCGGTTTGGAGGGGTGTCTTTTTTTTAGGGTTTTTTGTTTTTTTTTGAGATGTCAGGACTGCAGAACATGGCTCTGATAAATGTCTTCAAGTCTTCTTTTATACTTACCGGATTTTTTGCGGGCCGTATCGCCACAAAAAAGGCGGTCTGCCGCAATAACGGACCGTAAAAAACTTACGGATCGCCGTTTTTCAGTTTTCCAATACTAAGGAAGAAGTATTAGAAAAAAAAAAACTTCTGTTTGTTTTTGCGGCCCCATTGATTTTAAATGGGGGCTGTGTCCGTACGCCGTGAAAAAGATCGAGAAGGCTCTATTTTTTTTCACTGCTGCAAATACAGCCCTCATGGGCGTACGGCACACCGTGGAATTTTGGCGGGCCGATTTTGCGGCCCCATACAAATCTATTGAGGCCGCAAAAACACGATATATGTAAAAGAAGCCTAAAAGTGACCACACAGAGTGAGGGTTTGTTGGGCTAGTTATATTGTAACCCACAGGTTGGCACAGGGTGAGGGTGATTTTAGGACTCAATTACATCTCTATTACAGCTTTGATTTTAAAGGGATTGTCTTATGAAGACGACCACAGCCCATGTGCTAAGGTGGGATCCTCTCCTGGGACCTTCCTTGAGGCGCCTTGAAGATCTTAAAGGGAACCTGTCATGTAAAATAATGCCATTATCCTGCAGATATAGGGTGCATCTGCAAGTTAATACCATTGTGACACCGTTCGGCGCTGGCACCGGGATGAAATTAACTTTATATTCCATGGCAGAGTTTAGTTTTCAGTCATAGGGGCGGCGCTGGCACGGCTTCAGTCTCTGCTGTGTGTATAGAGAGCGGCGACTGTAACTGCACCCCTGACACTGACTGACAGCCGGCTCTAATGCTGATCGTGCTGTCAGTCAGTGCGGGGTCACGGTTACAGCCGCTGTTCTCTACACACAGCGGTGACTGAACTGCGCCAGCGCCGCCCCTATGACTGGAAGCTGAACGCTGCCGAGGGTAATAAAGTTTGTTTCCTCCCGGCCGCGGGGGTCTGCAGATTAATAGCGTTATTTTACATGACAAGCTCCCTATAAACTATCCTTGAACTCCACTGATGACTGCTGAGCTGTGCGGATGCCATGTTATAGAATCATAGATTCATAGAATGGTAGAGTTGGAAGGGACCTCCTGGGCCATCTAGTCCAACCCCCTGCTCAAAGCAGGATTCGCTAAATCATCCCAGACAGATGTCTGTCCAACCTCTGTTTGAAGACTTCCATTGGAGGAGAACTCACCACTTCTCGTGGCAGCCTGTTCCACTCTGTCAAAAAGTTTTTTCTAATATCTAATCTGTGTCTCCTCCCATTCAGTTTCATCCCATTGCTTCTAGTCTTTCCTTGTGCAAATGAGAATAAAGATGATCCTTCTACAATGTGACAGCCCTTGAGATATTTGTAGACAGCTATTAAGTCTCCTCTCCGCCTTCTCTTCTACAAGCTAAACATTCCCAGATCCTGCAACCTTTCCTCATAAGACAGGGATGGCAGACCGGTCACCATTCTGGTCGCTCTTTTCTGATCTTGCTCCAGTTTGTTGATGGCTTTTTTTTTTTTTTGAACAATAAATTTTTATTGAAAGTTTACATTTTACAAATAAGGTGATAGCAAATCTCAATACAGAGCTGTATTTGCAATATGCATAAGAGAGCATATAAACGGTTGACAAACAGACAAACTAACAACAGGGTAGGAGGCAAGGGAAGGGAGGAGGGGGGAAGCCCGAGGAGGGGGGTATGTTGTGTCCAATTATCGTTAATGATTCAATCAGAATCAGGGGGATCTGGGTTGGTTAGATGAAATACAGGTGTGGCGAAGGGGGTGTGATTGGCGTACTCCGCCCAGGGAAGCCATATTTTCTCAAACTTACCGACATTATCTGTAAGTATGGCAGATAACTTTTCGTTGATCATATACCAAGAAAGGCGTGTTTTAACCGCAGATAAATCTAAATTTGTTTTTTTCCATGCCAAAGCTATGGTTTGTTTGGCTGCCAGGAATATGAATGCAATGAGGGTTTTAGTGTGTTTAGGGATGTTGGGGATGCGTTTGTTGAGTAAGGCTTCCCAAGGTTTTTTTTTAAGGTTTATATTTGTTATAGAGGAAACCAAATGGTAGATTCTGATCCAAAATCTACGCACGGTCGGGCATAGCCACCGTGTTTGGAACATATCTCCTGTGGAGTTGCACCTTCTAAAGCAATTTGGAGAGTAGTTGATGACTGCCTTAGCCACTCTGGCTGGGGTCAGGTACCATCGGGTTAACACCTTATAGTTAGCTTCCAGCATAAGGGTATTTAATATTCCTCCAGTAGAAGAGGACCAAATTTGGGACCACTCCGAATCTGTCAAGGTGGAACCAATGTCGGACTCCCAGCGAGAAGTGTATTTTAAGCAGCGCCTATGAGAGGAGGAGTTGATATGTGAGTAGACGAGAGATATAGTACCTGGAGCATGTGGATTTTGATGGCATTTTTGTTCGAAGGGAGTAAAGGAGTAGGGAGGAGTAGAATTTTTTAGTAATGAGTTGACAAAGTTTTTAAGATGTAGATAGCGAAATACCTCTCCAGGGCGGAAATTATATTTTTCACTCAGGACCGAGAATGGAATAATCCCGTCAACGTTAAAAAGATGGTGGACTCTGGTTATCCCTGCAGCTACCCATAAACGAAAGTTCCTAAGGGATTCCATACCTGGGGGAAACTGGAGATTGCCCCAAAGGGGGGGCGAGGGGTAAAAATGGTGAGATTAGCTGAGAGGAATATTTCAACGAGTCCCAAATCCTGTTGATGTCTTTTTTAAAATGTGGCACCCAAAACTGGACACAGTATTCCAGGTGAGGTCTGACCAAAGAGGAGTAGAGGGCAATAATGACTTCACGTGATCTAGACTGTATGCTTCTGTTAATACATCCTAGAATTGCATTTGCCTTTTTTGCTGCTGCTGCATCACACTGTTGACTCATATTCAGGGTGTGATCTATTAGAATACCCAAGTCTTTTTCACATGTGCTGTTGCTTAGCCCTATTCCTCCCATTCTGTATATGCTTTTTTCATTTTTATTGCCCAGATCTAGTACTTTGCATTTTTCCCTGTTAAAATCCATTCTGTTAGTTGCTGCCCACTGCTCCAGTTTATTTATATCTTTTTGAATCCTCTCTCTCTCTTCTCTAGTATTAGCTATCCCTTCAAGCTTTGTGTCATCAGCAAATTTAATCAGTTTACCCTCAATTCCTTCATCTAAATCGTTGATAAAGATGTTGAACAATACAGGGCCCAGGACAGAGCCCTGTGGTACCCCACTTGAGACATTCTTCCAACTGGATGTGCAGCCATTTACGACAACTCTTTGGGTCCGATCACTAAGCCAGTTATGAATCCACCTAACAGTTGCCTTGTCCATTCCATACTTAGCCATTTTTTCAATAAGGATTGTGTGAGATACTTTGTCAAATGCTTTGCTGAAGTCAAGATATACTATATCTACAGCATTTCCCTGATCCACCCTTCAGTGATTCTGTCATAGAAGGAAATTAAGTTAGTCTGACATGACTTATTAGTTACAAACCCATGCTGACTCTGTTTAATCTCTTCATTCGTATCCAGGTACTTACATACATGTTGTTTAATAATTTGTTCAAAGATCTTTCCTGGTGTAGAAGTCAGACTCACCAGCCTATAGTTGCCTGGGTCCACCTTCTTCTCCTTTTTGAAGATAGGAACAACATTTGCTCTTCTCCAGTCTTCTGGGACTTCTCTTGTTCTCCAAGAATTTTCAAAGATTATGGAGAGGGGTTCAAAAATTTCTTCTGCTACCTCCTTCAGTACTCTGGGGTGTAATTCATCTGGACCTGGAGACTTGAATTCATTTAGGTTAGCTAAGTGATTCCTCACTATATTTCTGTTTATAGATATCCTGGATTCTTCTATTCCCTTAATAGGACAGTGAAGAACAGTTGATGTTACATTTCCCTTCTGAGAGAAAACAGATGCAAAATAGGAATTTAAAAGTTCGGCCTTCTCAACATCCTGTCTTACCATTTCATCATTTTCATCATGTAAAAATCCTATAGCATCTTTGACTTTTCTTTTACTTTTGACATATCCCCAAAATCCTTTATTAGTGCTTTTGACGTCTCTTGCAAGCCTCAATTCATTGTCAGCTTTACTTATATGATTTGTGCCCTGCAGGTTCTGCAGACAGCATTATATTCTTCTTTAGACATGCCTCCCTCTTTCCATTTTATAAACATTTCTTTTTCCCTTTTTAGCATGTGCTTAAGTTCTGTGTTCATCCATCCTTGTTTCCTTAAATGCTTCTTATTCTTCCCGGAATTTTTAACAATTGTGCTTTGAGAATTTCATTTTTCAAGATTTCCCATCCTTCCTGGACATTTTTGTCCTTAAGGATATCCAGCCATTGGATCCCTCCAATTCTCTTTCTGAATCTCTCAAAATCTGCCTTTCTTACTCTAACCTTGACGTCTGAGTCTTCACAGGTCCTCCTCCTCAAGTTATCCAAAATTCTAAAATAGTATGGTCGCTACCTCCTAGGGTCCCAGCCACTTTTACCTCCTCAACCATTTCATCCCTGTTTATAATCATTAGATCCAAGGTAGCGGATCCCCTTGTTTTCTCCCCTACCTTTTGGAAGATAAAGTTGTCAGCAGGAGAGGATAAGAATTTCCTTGACCTGTTAGTTTTGCCTGAGAGAGATTCCCAACAAATGTCAGGATAGTTGAAATCTACCATGACAACTATGTCATATTTTTTGGAGAACTTGGCCATTTGATTCACATGGCTCTGAGGCTCCTGCAGCAAAATAAAATGTTTGAGCAGGACCCCGGGACATAAGAGCATTACGTCCCTGTACTTCTGGGCATGTCCTCAATGACCAATTACTTTGCTTTGTTGCCAGCGGGCAAGTTGGCCTCCTTGGAAGAGTTCAGGGTGCAGAAAGAAAATCTGATGGCCAAGTTTGCCGCATTGGAGGAGAGGTTAAGAAACCAGGAGGAAGAACACAAGGAAACGATGTACAAGCTGGAGAAGAAGGCAGTGCTGGACAAGGACAGGTCAGTGCTCTGCCATAAGGGACAGGACCAGAGCGGTGCACAAATATTTGCAGGACTGTGATCCAGTGGCCACGTCAGTAGACTATGGCTGCCATACCACAGCCCTTCCATCCCCCCCCGTTCCTGATGGCATTTTCAGCTCCTTTTTTGATTATTAGGCCCCTCTCAAAGTCAGAACCTACCAGCCATCTAATGTGTTGTTGCCTGAATATGGACAATCCCTTTAAGACTCGACATTAGGCGCACTGGTAGTCAGTACTTTAACGTCTCCTCTTCCTCAGGTTGAAAAAGGAAATGGTGCAGAAGGTTAACACTGTGGCAGCCGAATTCCGCCGAGTATCCAACGATCAGATGGCAGAGACCACAAAGCGCGCAATCCGTGAGAACGTGGCCGTCAGCTCCCAGCTGGCCAAAATGTCCGAAAAGAGTTTAGTGTTGATCCAAGAGAACGACCTGCTGAAAGAACATGAGGCTGAGCTTAGAAAACACGTGGAGATGCTGGAGGAGAACGAGAAAGGGCTGGCGAAGAACAACGTCAGCAACCAAAAGGTGATATGCCCCTCAAGAGATGGAATGGGTCAGTGATCAGGTCATGGTGGACACTGGATTTATTGGAGTAAACAATGGGCTCTAGTAATGAGGGGAACCTGGGGCTTGTGTCTTGGCATATGAGTGTGTGATTACTTGCTATTAATGGGGTTTTGAAATGTTAAAAGGGTTGTCCCCTTTCAGAAAATAAAGGTCACCCAGACAGTTTATTTTCATGGGTCCAGTGCTGAGTCTCGCCCGCTGCTCCCTATATCTGGTATTGGCTGTGGTGTGGACATCATATAAACAGTGATAGAACGGCCCCCTCAGAGCTCACTGATTGGCTGCTGTGCTGATACATCCTAAAAATGGAGGGGCTGCGGGCTGACGTAGCATATTGGTCCCTGAGCTGCAGCGCCAGGCCACCTGACGAGGGGGTCACCAGTGAGTGAGCCTAATAATGTCCTTGTGATGGAGCCACATAAAGGGGTTGTCAATCACCCGCTCACTTCTGCGGCAGGAGGTGAACAGCGCTGATGACAGTGCACCGACCGTCTGGGACACATTCTCCACGCTCCACCTGCCGATGCAGAAGGAAGCAATGGCGGACAACCCCTATAAACAGATTTTCTGTTCTATCCCTGTGGCAGGTGATCTGTATGTTGACCGAGCAATGTCAGCAACAGCAAGAAATGCTGGACGAGGCTCTGCAGAAGGAGCAGGAGCTGAACCATCTGCACATGGAGCATCAGTCTCTGCTACAGGAGGCGCAGGCACTCAGGTGAGCACCGTGAACATGCAAAGAGAGGGGAGTGCTTTATATTTCTTGATCAAAACATTTTTGACCATTTTGTGCATGCAGCTCATATGTCAACCTATAACGTCGCCATTCCACACCACAAGTAAGGGGGCGGTCACATCCAAATGATGTGAAAACCGCTCATCCACACCTCACCGTGTGTGGAAAAAGTGACTGGGAAGTATGTGACAATCAACCATGACGTCATTAGTAGCCAAATTAGACATCCAAAGTGGATGAAAATACTCACCATTTTTCTCAATCTTAAGAGATACCTAATAAATCACATATAGAAATTTAATATACATTAATTGTTATTTATTTTTCATTGGGAGAAAAAGAGCATTGCTGCTAATTTATGCTATTTGAATATTTGTGATTGCTATATCATCTATACCTTGCATGTACATGTATGCTCATATCCACTTGCCCACATTGTTTTCATTGGTGTTTTTTTAACTGTTTTTATTATGCACTTGGTTTTCTTGGCATTGTATGAACAACTAGCTGAAGAGCCCGGCGTTGCCCGGGCATAGTAACCAACTGTGATTAGTTATAACAAATTATAATGATTATATTGCACATAAAAACATTTCACATCATATATTCAACACTACAGATTTGCAACACAAATTAACTAAACGATTACCCAAGTATCCTCTCCTGTGTGATACTGTCTGCTGAGCCGTGTATCTAATAGAGGATAACACCATAGAAATGATAAGAATAATAGGCCTCAGTTCCCACAACTGTCTACAAAGAAAACTGTTGCTGATAGCAACCAATCACAGCTCATTTTCCATCTTTTAAACAGCTCTGGGACAGCGTGGCGAGTTTTGAGTGGCGACTTTTGTGTTTGGACTTTTATGTGGCGAGGTTGGTGTATGTGTGGTGAAATGTGGGCTGAGGGTGGTATATGTGTTGAAGCACGTGGTAGTGTTTGGCGCATTTTGTGTGTGTGTTCATATCCCCGTGTGTGGTGAGTATCCCATGTCAGGGCCCCACCTTAGCAACTGTACGGTATATACTGTTTGGCACCATCGCTCTCATTCTTTCAGTCCCCCTTGTTCACATCTGGCAGCTGTCAATTTGCCTCCATCACTTTTCCTTTCACTTTTTCCCCATTATGTAGATAGGGGCAAAATTGTTTGGAGAATTGGAACGCGTGGGGTTAAAACTTCGCCTCACAACATAGCCTATGACGCTCTCAGGGTACAGACTGTAGCTGCGACGGTGCGGATGCCAATCCCGGACATATATACATACACCCACATTGAGCTTTATACAGTGGGGCAAAAAAGTATTTAGTCAGTCAGCAATAGTGCAAGTTCCACCACTTAAAAAGATGAGAGGCGTCTGTAATTTACATCATAGGTAGACCTCAACTATGGGAGACAAACTGAGAAAAAAAAATCCAGAAAATCACATTGTCTGTTTTTTTTTCATTTTATTTGCATATTATGGTGGAAAATAAGTATTTGGTCAGAAACAAAATTTCATCTCAATACTTTGTGATATATCCTTTGTTGGCAATGACAGAGGTCAAACGATTTCTGTAAGTCTTCACAAGGTTGCCACACACTGTTGTTGGTATGTTGGCCCATTCCTCCATGCAGATCTCCTCTAGAGCAGTGATGTTTTTGGCTTTTCGCTTGGCAACACAGACTTTCAACTCCCTCCAAAGGTTTTCTATAGGGTTGAGATCTGGAGACTGGCTAGGCCACTCCAGGACCTTGAAATGCTTCTTACGAAGCCACTCCTTCGTTGCCCTGGCGGTGTGCTTTGGATCATTGTCATGTTGAAAGACCCAGCCACGTTTCATCTTCAATGCCCTTGCTGATGGAAGGAGGTTTGCACTCAAAATCACACGAAACATGGCCCCATTCATTCTTTCATGTACCCGGATCAGTCGTCCTGGCCCCTTTGCAGAGAAACAGCCCCAAAGCATGATGTTTCCACCACCATGCTTTACAGTAGGTATGGTGTTTGATGGATGCAACTCAGTATTCTTTTTCCTCCAAACACGACAAGTTGTGTTTCTACCAAACAGTTCCAGTTAGGTTTCATCAGACCATAGGACATTCTCCCAAAACTCCTCTGGATCATCCAAATGCTCTCTAGCAAACTTCAGACGGGCCCGGACATGTACAGGCTTAAGCAGTGGGACACGTCTGGCACTGCAGGATCTGAGTCCATGGTGGCGTAGTGTGTTACTTATGGTAGGCCTTTTTACATTGGTCCCAGCTCTCTGCAGTTCATTCACTAGGTCCCCCCGCGTGGTTCTGGGATTTTTGCTCACCGTTCTTGTGATCATTCTGACCCCACGGGGTGGGATTTTGCGTGGAGCACCAGATCGAGGGAGATTATCAGTGGTCTTGTATGTCTTCCATTTTCTAATTATTGCTCCCACAGTTGATTTCTTCACTCCAAGCTGGTTGGCTATTGCAGATTCAGTCTTCCCAGCCTGGTGCAGGGCTACAATTTTGTTTCTGGTGTCCTTTGACAGCTCTTTGGTCTTCACCATAGTGGAGTTTGGAGTCAGACTGTTTGAGGGTGTGCACAGGTGTCTTTTTATACTGATAACAAGTTTAAACAGGTGCCATTACTACAGGTAATGAGTGGAGGAAAGAGGAGACTCTTAAAGAAGTTACAGGTCTGTGAGAGCCAGAAATCTTGATTGCTTGTTTCTGACCAAATACTTATTTTCCACCATAATATGCAAATAAAATGAAAAAAAAACAGACAATGTGATTTTCTGGATTTTTTTTTCTCAGTTTGTCTCCCATAGTTGAGGTCTACCAATGATGTAAATTACAGACGCCTCTCATCTTTTTAAGTGGTGGAACTTGCACTATTGCTGACTGACTAAATACTTTTTTTCCCCCACTGTATATTAGATAAGTCTTTTTGCATAGTGATATTCAGCTGTGCGTGCGCTCCATTCTGTGCTTCTTTTTCTCGGTACTTCCGGCACTGTGCTGCACCCAGCTCTCATTTATGTGTTACATGTCGTGGTGCCCACCCACACATACATACCTTGTTTGTTACACTACAAATAAACCCTATTTGTAGACTGATTGTGAGGTCAAGTGCTGCTACACAAAGCAGGGAATCATCATGGAGCCATATCATCCCCTACTTGTAGCCACAGGCTGTGCAGCACTGGTCACATAGACCTCAGTGAGGCATCCTATACCAAGTAGTAATTCTACATGACCAATGGTAACAGCGTCTGCTTCTCCCCCACAGGCAGAGGATGACGTCCCTGGAGGAAGAGGTGCAAAGACTTATGGAAGGGATGAACACAGCAAGCAGGCAGGCAGATGACGAGGTGAAGAAGAGGCAATCGGTGGAGAAAGTCCTAAGTCAGGCAGCGTCTTCTCTGAAGGACATGCTCGTGGTATGACACCACCACACATTATGCCTGAAATATCAGTATATGGACATGGTCACACAGTGCGATTGTGGCGACCCATCTGATGTTATGGAGGTCACACACCCATGCTTTGCCAGTGCTCACTCCGACCATTTAATGCACAGCATGAAGCCCCACACCGCTCCCGGAGAGGCCCATCTCTAGCCCATTCACAGCATTCTCGTGTCTTTACAGGAGAAGTCTGCGGACGAGGAAGGTGAAAGACACGATGAATCCCTGGAAAGACGGAGCAACGTGCTGCACAGTCTCCTGCTGCTGCTGACCAGTGCGGCCGCTCTGGGGCTGGGGCCAGGGCTACATGACTTCCAAAGAATAGACCCGGACCATTACGTGGCACCCAAGGGCAACAGGTACATGAAGGTCATCACCGAGTTCAGTATATGCTTTGTTACGGGTCCGTGCTTCCACTAGAGTCCATGCATTACACAGACAATGTATAACTACAGTATTAACCCCTTCACTCCCTGAGCTTTTTTTGATTTTTCGTTTTTCACTCCCCTTCGTTTCAGAACCATAACTTTTTTATTTTTCCGTCAATATGGCCATGTGAGGGCTTATTTTTTGCAGGACGAGTTGTACTTTTAAACGACACCATTGGTTATACCATGTTGTGTACTTTAAAACGGGAAAAAAATTCCAAGTGCGGTGAAATTTAAAAAAAAAGTGCAATTGCACACTTGTTTTTAGTTTGGCTTTTTTACTAGGTTCACTAGATGCTAAATCTAACCTGCCATTATGATTCTCCAGGTCATTACGAGTTCATAGACACAAAACATGTCTAGGTTCTCTTTTATCTAAGTGGTCAAAAAAAATTCCAAAGTTTGCTAAAAAAAAATTGCGCAATTTTCTGAGACCCGTAGCGCCTCCATTTTTCATGATCCAGGGTCGGGTGAGGGCTTATTTTTTTGCATGCCGGGCTGACGTTTTTAATGATACCACTTATGTGCAAATACGTTCTTTTGATCGCCCGTTATTGCATTTTAATGCATTATTGCGGCGACCGAAAAAAGTAATTCTGGCGTTTTGAATTTTTTTCCTCGCTACGCCGTTTAGCGATCGGGTTAATGCTTTTTTTTTTTTTTTGATAGATCGGGCGATTCTGAACCCGGCGATACCTAATATGTGTATGTGGGGCTTTTTTGTTTTAAACTTTTTAATTTTGATTGGGGCGAAAGGGGGGTAATTTGAACTTAGGTTTGTTTTTTTTTTACATATATATTTTTAAACTTTTTTTTTACTTTTGGCATGCTTCAATAGCCTGCATGCACAACCCGATCGGCTGTGCTACATATGGGCAATGAGCAGATCGCCCATATGTAGCAGATTTACTGCTGTGCTTTGAGCGCCATCCACCGGGCGGCGCTCAAAGCCATCTGCCTGGAACAACCAAAGAGGTCTCTGAGACCTGTGGTTATCCAGGCAACGCGTCGCCGACCACCGATCACGTGACAAGGGTCGGCGATGAGGTCACTTCCGGCCCGGCGGCCGGAAGTGCTATTTAAATGCCCGCTGTCAGATTTGACAGTGGGATTTAACTAGTTAATGGGTGCAGGCGGACGTCGATTCCGCTCGCGCCTATTGCAGGCACATGTCAGCTGTTCATAACAGCTGACATGTCGCAGCTTTGCGGTGGACTCGCCACCGGAGCCCACCGCAAAGCAGTGGATCCTTACCGATGACGTACTATTCCGTCATCGGTAAGGAAGGGGTTAATATTGCAATGCCTCATGTCTCCTGTGGAGGCGCTGCAGTGAAATCCAATAATTGCTTTCTGGTTACAGGCAATCACTGGTCTGCCAGAGAAACACCCTGTGATCAGCTAATCATTAGTGGATGGAGGTTATTCCCAGAATAAACATTATCTTCTTTCACTGATCTCTAATGTGTCCAACCCTTGGGACCCCCAGTGATCTTGTAAAGGGGGTTCCAGATCCATTATCACAGGCCCATCTTGAATGCAGTGAAGGTGCCCATGCTCCACCTTGGCTTCATTCGTTGTCTATGGGATTACCAGAGAAAGCGGAGAGCAGCGACCCCTATTTCTGGCAGTCCTATAGACCATGAATGGAGCAGAGGTGAAGCATGTTCTCTTTGTGCCTCTGCAGAGCCCCATTCTCAGGATCGTTGGGGGGCTTCAGCGATCAGCAAGTCTCTCCTATCAATTGGCGATTAAAAAGTTATTTCCCAAATAGCAAGTTAACAAAAAAAGGATTGTCCAAAGCAGGCAACCCATTTCCCTTCATGGCAGGCTGGATATGCCATCAACAGGGGTCTGACCTCGGGGGCTCTAATCAAAGGGAGGCAATATGGTGCAGGTTAAAGCAAAGTGGTCCGTCAGGACTTTGTCCCACATAGCGCAGGTCAGTAACTGGAACAGAGCTCCATTTTCTTAAAGGGAATCGGTCACCCTTTTTCTTGGCCTATGAGCTGCCGGCATCGACATCAGGGGCTTATCTACAGCATTCTGTAATGCTGTAGATAAGCCCCCGATGTAACCTGAAAGAGAAGAAAAAGGAGATTATACTCACCCGGGGGGGGGGGTCAGATGGGTGTCGCGGTCCGGCGCCTCCCATCTTCATACAGTGCCGTCCTCTTCTTCCCTTCCTGTCGTGTCTCTGGCGCACGCGTACTTTATCTGCCCTGAATTAAAGGGACTCTTACAATACCAGTCACCAAGCCTGGCCCAGAGTGGCCTGAGGAAGGGGCCCATGTCACGCTATGAGTGCATTCATTCAGCTTATTACTTTCTTACCTTCTATTCGGCGAATCTCCTCACCAGAACCTACAGCCTCTTATATGCCTAGGAGGCCATTAGTTCAGGTCAGGAGACCCTCAGGGGTGTGGGGGATTGCGGCCATGACACGGACGGTAAATATGAAGGCTGGGTGAATGCGGCCCATGTTAAGAACCCTGACATTTTATGTGATTTCCCCTGTAGGCAGACAGTCTCCCCCATCTTAAAGGGCCCTGGTGTAATCCCTCATTACTGCATTGGAGATCTGGGACTGGTGCCAAGACAAGACGTCTCCAATGCCATACTCAGCAATATCGGGATGCTGTCCAGAACCACAAAGCTTGGGCCAATTCAAGCCAACCCTGCCCTAGCAAAGGTAAAGCTCCACTAGTGAGTCAAGAATGTATTCGCCCCCGTACCTCAAGGATTGTATACATAAAGGGGTTGTCCACCTTTGGATGCTTGGAATTGGGGCTAAAAATCATTTTTAAAATTGGGCATTATTAACAGTATTGCACAATTTCTCTTCTATAGCCTCTGTGTTGCACTCTATTGTTATTGCAGAATGAGTTAACTGAGAATCAGTCAGTGAGCTCATAGTAAATGGCAGTAGAGTTTAACTCTGTCTTTTTTTTTGTTCCTCTCACCTGATTTTCGACCCATCAAAGTTGACTGTGAAGCGAAAGCCTGTAAAAGCCAAGTGGTGCAATGTTTTCAATAAAACCCAACTATAAAGATTATTTTTGCAACTACGGAAAAAAAAAAAAAGGTAATTGTCCCCAAAGATAGACTAGCTCTTTAATATACCCTGTTTACTTGCAGGACCTTACAGGAAGCCCAGATGGAAAACTCCCAAAACAGAAGCCATTACCAGGAATCTCCTCCACCCCGGCCGGCAATGCTCTTCTAATAGCGAAATGACAGTAACCTGCGCCTAGACACATAAGATGGACCGATTATAATAAACGCGGACGGTCAAGGCCAATCACGTACTTCAGTCACCGCCCACAGGAGCCGTCAGGGGTCATGTGATCAGTGTGCAAAAGTCATTGCTCCCTTCCCACCTTAGGAGGCGCATGTAATATTGAGCTCTATTCTCAATGTATCTGATGTGAAAAAGGAGAATATAAAGCCACTATAAACGCTTCATATTTATTCGGAGAGAATTGAGAATATTCTTCCCATTCATAAAACCGAGCAAATCTGTAATATTGTGTTATGCCTGGTACAGGGCTGAGGAGTGTGTCCTGCTCTCCCCTCCCCGGCCCTGCACCAGGCATAAGTGTTCCTTTATTCCGCTCCCACCCAAAAAAAGTATATTTATGTGTGTTTAAGGTAGAAATATGTACAATATATTACTATACTTCAATTAGGAAAGGGGTCCTGATCTGGAGCGGTCACTGCCAGTCCTGACACTCTGCTGTGTGGGTGAAGGGGGCTGGCTGCCTAATGATTTCAATAGGTAAGCCAGCCCCCTTCTTTCTCCATCATGGCTGATTCAGTCAGGAGGGGGCAGGCTTAGCTATTAGACAGCCAGCCCCCTTCACATACAGCAATGATGATGAGCTGATTCAAGACATTTTCTCCTGGCTCAGGCACAAGGTAAAAGTGGAGCTGCCAGGATGGGCGCTGGTACCTGGAGATGGGGGCACGTGTATTAACACAAGTGTATTGGTACGTTGTGCATATTTCTATTTTAACACCTGTAAGCATATTATGAACTATGTATGGCATCGGTGCATTGTATTATTAAAGTAATTTCCCAGTCCAGTAAAATCTTTAGTATAGCAGATCACTATTGGATATAAGGGGGGGTCCCTGACAATCAGCTGTTTGACGGCATGGACCATGTCCTCCATCTTTATTTCTTTTAAGTGAATGGTCCCGGATTGCAATACCAGTAATAAAAGTATAAAGGAGTGTGACAGCTGACAGGAAGGGGTGTCGGACCCCCCACCATTATTGTACTGATGAATGAATAGGTAAACAATTTTTTGGATAGAAAAGGAAATCCCCTTTAATACGTGAGGCATGGGAGTGCTTATGAGGTTAAAAAAGTTAAGGGGGCTGTCAACGGCTGACACTGAAGACCTAGCCTCTATCACATTAGTAAGGGTCCAACACTCGTTGCTGAGAACTGCAACCAGGGCTCTCATTGAGTTGAAGAGGAGCTGATCTGCAGTACCTATTATGGCCACTATACGGTGTGTGGCGCAGTGCTGTTCCAGCTCCTTACACTGTGTATATGGCCACTGCCAGAGCTGGTAACAGCTGATTGTGGGGTGCTGGGGGCCCAAGTAATCCTGTGATTACACCAGATGAGAGGTGGCGCCCTCCGCAGGTGGTTCTGTGCCGTGGTCGCCTTCTCTTCAGTTGAACGTTTATGAACTGAATATTCCAGCTACCTTCATATTCTGTTTTGCACCGGCCTAGTTATTGGCGTACTGGTTGCGGCCTGCGTCCTTTTTTGGATATGTCCAAGTAACAAGTCCAGACCTTTCTCCAAAACCAAGGTCAGCGTCTCCTGCTTATTCTTTGTAAAGCGTGCCAGTACATAGGGGGTCACCGAAGACTTGTCAGCCGGGCGTCCAATGCCAATCAGGAGTCTGATCATTGTCTGCCAAGGAAGAAAGAGAAAAACACAAAGTCTTCATTACCGAATCCCGGTAATGAAAGGTGGGCAAATATGGGCTCCAGAACTTACGTCTGATTTCAGGTGGTCAATGCAGGAACGGACACCATTGTGGCCCCTAGAAAATACAGGAAGCAGCCAAGGTCAGAATACACATCATGTGGGTATAGCTTACAAGCTACAAGCTATCACCCACCAAAACAGGGATCAGACACTTAAAATAATCATTAAACAGTTAAAGTTCAAAGATTTATAGATGTCAATAATTTGATTCAGTATTTATTGAGGAAGCCTGAGAGTCCTGCTCCTCCCACACGGTCTGAGCTGTCAATCACTGGCTGGGTGGGTGGAGCAAGGACTCCCACATTCTCTATAAATCCTAAAATAAATAGTATTAAGTCACAGAAAATAGATCTTCTCAAGCTCAGCTTGTCGTCTATGCAATGCTGCTGTGAATAGGGGGCAGGGCGAGTCCTCTAAAGTTGGCCAAGTGGTCTGCATTTCACTCAATAACGGACCAGATACCTCGCGCTCCCTCCGAGCTTCAGAGTCACCTTCCCCAGAGACTTGTCCAGTTCATCATGCAGTAGATAGATATTCTCAGGGGTCAGGCGGAACTTTCCAGCTGGGGAATAAAAATCCAAATAAGATTATCCAACAGTAATTATCCCAAATAATAATAATAAACTTTGCAACCAAAAAATGTCAGTGATTATTGAGACCATAAATCAGAAATCATAGAAACTGAAGATGGTAAACGGGATGCTGCAGAACATCAACACTTACACTGAGCCAGAACAGAGCCAGCCTATAACAGGAACCCCATAACAAGGCCAGCAAGTCCCTCTATGAAAACCAACAGTGATGGATTAAAGACAAAAAACAAAAACCACAGGATGCAGAGTTCCCTCATTACAAACCCAACGTGGAACAAGACCTCGCTATCCAAGGCAGCTGGTACAAGTGTCCCTATAACAGTAACTGTCTCCAAAGGATGCAGAACTAGGGGACTTATGTACATCCTAGATCTATGCCCAAAAGGGGTCTGCTGGCTCAGTTAGGGAGTTCATATGATGGCTTAAACTGCCATGAAGGGGGTGCCAGCTCGACCTGCCATGGGGGGGGTGAGACCAGAAAACAGCTCAATCTGCCATGGGGGGGTACCAGATGACAGTTCGATCTGCCATGGTGGCACCATATGCCAGCTTGATCTGCCATGAGGGGGTGCCAGATGCCAGCTCGATCTGCCATGGGATGGGGGGGGAGAACCAGATGCCGGCTTGATCTGCCATGGGGGGGGGGAAGGGAACCAGATGATGGCTCTATCTACCATGGGGGTGCCAGATGCCAGCTTGATATGCCATGGGGGCACTGTTGTCTCATGTAGGTGACAAGTACCCCTCTTACATGAAGTGATTATTGACCTCACCAGCATTGGCCACACTGGTCCCATTAACATTCATAAACTGTCGAGGTTTTATCAGGACTAGATGGAGGCCATCAAACTGGGCGGTGACAAGATCGGCTCCCGTCTGTCTGTCTGTCTGTCTGTCTTTCACTGATCGGCAACATTGAGCCTCCCCGCCAGCTGATTAATGGCGGTCATGCCCACACTGTGCCTGGTGCCAGACATGCCATTATTGCCCAGTCCGACCACCTACACATAGAAGACAGTATAAAACATGTTACATTACACCAGATCACAAACTCACATGAAATACAGAGACACTTAGGGGACATGTGCTCCCCGGTAACACATCACACGGGGGGCAGCTTCCCATACAAACATGGCAGACAAGTATGGTTACAGTATGTCAAATACACCACTGTGAATAGTAATAAGCTCACCATAAAGAGCCGCCCCCTGGTGGGACCCGCACTGGCTCCATGACTCATACACCGACCCAAGCGGAGACTGCACACGGCAGTCACTGACTGCAACATAGTCCTCTACCAACATGGTGGAAAGCAGCTGACAACTTCCGGGTCATGTGACTGACAGTCACTGATGAGGCTTCATGATGTGATCCCTGTGTGCAGTACTACAGAGAGAAATGTATCGTGCAGAGAGAACATCGTAGTGTTGTGTGTCAGAAGGGAGAGCGAACCCTGCTGGTGGAAAATAAAATTACACCTACAACGCCTAATGTGACAGATGAGTAGTGTTAAGCGATACTTTCCGATATTGAGAAATATCGGATTGGACCGATACCCAAAAAGTATCGGGTATCGCCGATTCCGATACCAGAAGCCCCATGCAAGTCTATGGGACAGAAATATCGGAATTAAAAAAAACCCTTCCTTACTTGCACATCCAGTTGGGGGGGGAGTGTGGGCGGACACTGTGCGTGTCTGTGTGTGCGGGCGGGATCTGTACGGGCCTCTCGGGGGTTGTGTGTGTGTGTGCAGGTATCATCCGGTGGGACTACAAGTCCCTTTGGGGGATGCCTGCTACAGTGACAGTGATTGACACATTAGCCAATGATGGGACAGTAGTAGTCCCATCATCCGGCTAATGTGTTGAATGTAAAAAAAAAAACCATACATACTACATACATAAAACATGCTAGACATACAACATACATGCTACATACATACTACATACAATACATTCATATAGACATACAGTACATATAACAGAGTACATACTTACCATCACTTGTCACTTTGTTCCCCGAAGCCAGTGTCATCTTTAAAAAATATTAAAATAACAAACAACCGATATACTCCCTGATCCGCAGAAATCCACTAGTGTCCCACGACGATCTCCCGTGGAGGACAGCAGCATCAGCTGATGCGACTGCTCTCTAGGGGCCCCAGGAATACAATGACGGGAGGTAGGTATCCTTCCGCACTGTATTCCTCCGCCACTGTAAGAAAATAGTCCCTAGTCTCACTTTTGGCATTGCTGTGTGAGAAAGTTCCCACGCAGCTCTTGCCATAAAGTGAGACCAGTGAACTATAGTAACCTCTCAGTGATGCACTGCAGGAGATCGTCGAGGGACACTCGTGGATTTCTGCGGATCAGGGAGTATATTGCTTGTTATTTTAATATTTTTTAAAGATGACACTGGCTTCGGGGATCAAAGTGACAAGTGATGATGAGTATGTACTCTATGTTATACAGTGGGGCAAAAAAGTATTTAGTCAGTCAGCAATAGTGCAAGTTCCACCACTTAAAAAGATGAGAGGCGTCTGTAATTTACATCATAGGTAGACCTCAACTATGGGAGACAAACTGAGAAAAAAAAATCCAGAAAATCACATTGTCTGGTTTTTTTTCATTTTATTTGCATATTATGGTGGAAAATAAGTATTTGGTCAGAAACAAGCAATCAAGATTTCTGGCTCTCACAGACCTGTAACTTCTTCTTTAAGAGTCTCCTCTTTCCTCCACTCATTACCTGTAGTAATGGCACCTGTTTAAACTTGTTATCAGTATAAAAAGACACCTGTGCACATCCTCAAACAGTCTGACTCCAAACTCCACTATGGTGAAGACCAAAGAGCTGTCAAAGGACACCAGAAACAAAATTGTAGCCCTGCACCAGGCTGTGAAGACTGAATCTGCAATAGCCAACCAGCTTGGAGTGAAGAAATCAACTGTGGGAGCAATAATTAGAAAATGGAAGACATACAAGACCACTGATAATCTCCCTCGATCTGGTGCTCCACGCAAAATCCCACCCCGTGGGGTCAGAATGATCACAAGAACGGTGAGCAAAAATCCCAGAACCACGCGGGGGGACCTAGTGAATGAACTGCAGAGAGCTGGGACCAATGTAACAAGGCCTACCATAAGTAACACACTACGCCACCATGGACTCAGATCCTGCAGTGCCAGACGTGTCCCACTGCTTAAGCCTGTACATGTCCGGGCCCGTCTGAAGTTTGCTAGAGAGCATTTGGATGATCCAGAGGAGTTTTGGGAGAATGTCCTATGGTCTGATGAAACCAAACTGGAACTGTTTGGTAGAAACACAACTTGTCGTGTTTGGAGGAAAAAGAATACTGAGTTGCATCCATCAAACACCATACCTACTGTAAAGCATGGTGGTGGAAACATCATGCTTTGGGGCTGTTTCACTGCAAAGGGGCCAGGACGACTGATCCGGGTACATGAAAGAATGAATGGGGCCATGTATCGTGAGATTTTGAGTGCAAACCTCCTATCAGCAAGGGCATTGATGATGAAACGTGGCTGGGTCTTTCAACATGACAATGATCCAAAGCACACCGCCAGGGCAACGAAGGAGTGGCTTCGTAAGAAGCATTTCAAGGTCCTGGAGTGGCCTAGCCAGTCTCCAGATCTCAACCCTATAGAAAACCTTTGGAGGGAGTTGAAAGTCCGTGTTGCCAAGCGAAAAGCCAAGAACATCACTGCTCTAGAGGAGATCTGCATGGAGGAATGGGCCAACATACCAACAACAGTGTGTGGCAACCTTGTGAAGACTTACAGAAAACGTTTGACCTCTGTCATTGCCAACAAAGGATATATCACAAAGTATTGAGATGAAATTTTGTTTCTGACCAAATACTTATTTTCCACCATAATATGCAAATAAAATGAAAAAAAACCAGACAATGTGATTTTCTGGATTTTTTTTTCTCAGTTTGTCTCCCATAGTTGAGGTCTACCTATGATGTAAATTACAGACGCCTCTCATCTTTTTAAGTGGTGGAACTTGCACTATTGCTGACTGACTAAATACTTTTTTGCCCCACTGTATGTACTGTATGTCTATATGAATGTATTGTATGTATGTTGTATGAATGTAGTATATATGTAGTATGTATGTAGTATGTATGTATGTTGTATGAATGTAGTATATATGAAGTATGTATGTAGTATGTATGTATGTTGTATGAATGTAGTATATATGTAGTATGTATGTATGTTGTATGAATGTAGTATATATGAAGTATGTATGTATGTTGTATGAATGTTGTATATATGTAGTTTGTATGTATGTTGTTTGTACTATGTATGTTTTTTTTATTTTTCTTTTATTTTTTACATTCAACACATTAGCCGGATGATGGGACTACTACTGTCCCATCATTGGCTAATGTGTCAATCACTGTCATTGTAGCAGGCATAGCCCGATGGGACTTGTAGTCCCATCGGACGATGCCAGCACACACACACAACCCCCGGCAGGCCCGTACAGACCCCCGGCAGCCCGCACAGACCCCCGGCAGGCCCGCACAGACCGCGCATCATGATGACATCATTTCAGCAGCCAATCACAGCCACAACACTGGCTCATTGCATTATGGGAACTTCCGATTCCGGTATCCGATATTGTAAAAATATCGGTACTCGGTATCGGAATTTCGATACAGCGAATATCGGCCGATACCCGATATTTGCAGTATCTGAATGCTCAACACTAGAGATGAGACATATACCGAGAGATAAGCTAGAGACAGATTAGATATGGGATGGGGACTGCAATACAGTGGGAGGAACCGCAGCAGCTCAGCCACGAAATGGAGACCCTGCAATGTTACAGAGCAGGGGGACAAGTGCTGAGGAGCAGAGGGCTGAAAAGTCACCAACTTTCTAGTGACTCCATAACTGCCCAGACGTCCTCTGGTATAATATCAGGACCAGGGCCAGTTTTAGGCAAAGTTTAAAATGGGGCCCCAAATGCTAACATATTGCACATCACACAGAAGCATTTCGGTTGTAGTTACATGCGCTGAGTTCAGGCCGCTAAACGAGTGTGATCGACAATATTGAAGTCGTTCAACACTTGTTTCCCGGCCTCTTTCCACCGTCTGAGAAAGAATGATGGGAACAGAACGATCACTAATGGATCACTAACAGATCAACATACAGTATCGTGTTATCAGCAGCACATCTACAGTTTACACTCCATAGTCCTCCATATAATATAATGTCCCCCATAGTCCTCCATATAGTATAATATACTCCTCAGTCCTCCATATAGTAAAATACACTCCTCATAGTTCTCCATATAGTATAGTCAAGGGTGGATTCAGGGTAGCCAGGGCCCCGGGCTGTTCAGATTCTGTGGGCCCCGGGGTCAAGTGACAAACTGCATACTACAGTCCAGTGCGTACTCACCAAACGACAGTATGTTCCCCTCTTTGTCCAATTTCATCTGTGAGCAGGAAAGTACAACATTCACCGACAAATCACTGACATTAGTATTAAAGACAATATTGTATAAAAGTAATAAACTAAAAGCCCTATGTTCAGACACAAATTAATTCCAGTGCAGATTTTCCTGTGGATTTTCCCTCTAGCAGACTGCACACGGTAAAGGGAAAACGTGTGCTGAATCCATACCAGAAAAGGTGGGCCATATTATATGCACAGGGGATTATCTGGGAAACTTACCACGGAGAACACTGGAGCCACACTGGCCAACGTGGTCTGAGACGTGTCGGAATGCGTGTGCCGGGATAACGGACCTGAAACACACAGGTTGAGAGTTACTGAACAAACACTGGCATCTGAACATCCATCATTAGGTGTGGGCTGAGATGTCGCTTGTTTCTAATGCTGGATCAATAAAGGATATTTGGATTTTAACACCAGAATAGATTTTTTTTCACCTATGATTTATGGATCGGGTCCAAAGGGCACTGCTGACTGCTGGGAATGTGAACTCCGATTTATGCTTTTTAATGGCAATTTCATTCATCCAACTTTCACAGTTCAAACAGGCGGCAGCGTCTGGACCAGGAGTGACCACCTCAGATTATGTGAGCGTACACCGCAGCCAGCGAGAACGAGCGCCTATTGTACAGACCCTACCGACAGTCAAGTGAGCACAATGCGTCATTAGAGCGCACACAGTCATTCCTTCAGTGCTATGCATCACCATTCCTTTACTCCGGCCAGGTATTGGAAAGTACGATACTAAAGTTGCTTGTTTATCCCCACCAGACTGGACAACCCCTTTAAACAGCCGGCCTACTTGTTGCCGGTGGTCTAACACTGCGTAGCGTAAGCGCTGTATAAGAACCAGTGCTGCTTCCTCCTGTGTACAGAGATTACTGGGTGCAGGAGTACGGCGAAATGTGTACAAAACAGAGAAGACACCCGTGCTGCAAGGGGTTAACCGTCACCCTGGACTCCTGCTACCTCTGTCACCCGTTATGTCTGTTCAGTGCTGGCGTCACCCCATCTGTCACAGTTATATCTGCTTAGTGGTGACGTCACCCATCTGTCACCGTTATATCTGCTCAGTGGTGACGTCACCCATCTGTCACCGTTATATCTGCTCAGTGGTGACGTCACCCATCTGTCACCGTTATATCTGCTTAGTGGTGACGTCACCCATCTGTCACCGTTATATCTGCTCAGTGGTGACGTCACCCATCTGTCACCGTTATATCTGCTCAGTGGTGACGTCACCCATCTGTCACCGTTATATCTGCTCAGTGCTGGCGTCACCCCATCTGTCACCGTTATATCTGCTTAGTGGTGACGTCACCCGTCTGTCACCGTTATATCTGCTCAGTGGTGATGTCACCCATCTGTCACCGTTATATCTGCTCAGTGGTGACGTCACCCATCTGTCACCGTTATATCTGCTCAGTGCTGGCGTCACCCCATCTGTCACCATTATATCTGCTCAGTGGTGACGTCACCCCATCTGTCACCTGTTATGTCTGCTCAGTGGTGACATCTCCCATCTGTCACCCGTTATATCTGCTCAGTGGTGACGTCACCCCACCTGTCACCCGTTATGTCTGCTCAGTGGTGACATCTCCCATCTGTCACCCGTTATATCTGCTCAGTGCTGATGTCACCCCATCTGTCACCCATTATGTCTGCTCAGTGGTGACGTCACACATCTGTCACCCGTTATATCTGCTCAATGGTGACATCACCCATCTGTCACCGTTATATCTGCTCATTGCTGACGTCACCCCATCTGTCACCGTTATATCTGCTCATTGCTGACGTCACCCGTTATGTCTGCTCAGTGGTGACATCACCCATCGGTCACCCTTTATATTTGCTCAGTGGTGACGTCACCCATCTGTCACCCATTATATCTGCTCAGTGGTGACGTCACCCCATCTGTCATCCGTTATGTCTGCTCAGTGGTCACCCATCTGTCACCCGTTATATCTGCTCAGTGGTGACATCACCCCATCTGTCACCGTAAGGGTGGTTTCACATTAGCGTTTCAGGCAGCAGCGTCGGCCTGCGCACGGCCGACACTAAGCCCCGCCCCCCTGCCACACCTCCTCCGGTAGCTCCGCCTGTGGGAGCATGACGCTGCATGCAACCCCTATCTTTAGCACTGGGGACGCAGGCCGTGCGCAGGTATGCTTTTGGCGGCGCATGCGTCCTTTTGACGGTGCACCGAGCGCACCAAATTGCAACAGGTTGCGTTTGGCGCTGGTCGGCGCACCGTCAAAAGGATGCATGCGCCGCCAAACGCATACCTGCGCACGGCCTGCGTCCCCAGTGCTAAAGATAGGGGCCGCAGGCCGCATAGAGCGTCATGTGCCCATCTGGAACCAATAAACCATGATGATTCCTATTCAATGACAACAAGCAGAGTGACAGTTTGAAAACTGTCATTCTTTTTAGTATCTTGCACCAACAGGATTTATTTAGCCATTGACCACGGAAACCTTCATCCGTTTAAGTGAAATTGCAGCAGGACCGTGATATTATGCAACTTGAAAAACAGATGATTATTTTTATTCTTCCAAAAACAATGCCCCTTCTGTTCACAGGTCGTGTCTGGTATTGCAGCTGATCTCTATTTACGGCAATGGTGCTGAGCTGCAATACCGGACATGACCTGTGGTCAGAGATGGCGCTGTTTCTGGACTAAAGCAACTATGAGGTTTTTTTTTTTTTCATGCATGCATTTTTATACTGTCTGATTACTGCAGTATTGAGCAGAACTACCTCCAGCTTTGGTTTCTGGGATTCTCGGTGAATGACAGTCCTCTTGTTATACAGAGCAGCATTGCCGCCCCACATGGTGTCCCCAATTAGTAAGCCTTTTCCCTTCTGCACATGCCGTGTCTGTAGCCAAGTGTGACTCTGGAGGAATGGAATCGGGCCAGATTTATGATCTGCTTTAATTAGCACATAATTAATGTAAACCATAATGAACGGTTGGCACAGCGGCTCCGTTTGCAGCCAGAAACACGCTGCTTCAGCATTTTTTTTTTATCTTCAGAACATTTTTACTTTTATGAAAATAAAAATAGAGGCAGATAGTTTTTCTTTCCCCAGAATCAGCGCCACCCTTGTCTATAGGCTGTGACTGGTACTGCAGCTATAACCACAACCCCTCGGAGACGCAGCCAGTTTTGTTTTGTTTCTTCCTCCCCTTCACATATACCTGACATTGCTGTATGAGGGCTTATTTATTGCGGGTCGAGTTGTAGTTATGAATGACGCCATTCATCTTACCATACAATGCGGGATGAAAAGTGGGAAAAAAGTGCTGCCATTTTTTTTTTTACACTGTTCATTGTACATTAAAAAACATCTGGGACTATGATTCTCCAGGTCGGTAAGATCATAGCAATACCAAACCTAAGGGTTTTCTAATTTTTTTGTGTTGAAGTGATTAAAAAAATTCTGACTTTTGTAAAAAAATATATATTTTTTTTATTTTTTTGGTGCCAGACTCTACTTTTTTTCAATTTTCACATCGATGGAGCTGTGCAAGAGTTTATTGCGAAGTGAGCTATAGTTTTTATTGTAACATTTTGGGGAGCATTAGATGGTTTGATAGCTGTTTTAGTACATTTTTTGGGAGATGGTCATTGAAGGAAAAAACTGTAGTCCTGCATTGCGCGGTGGGCGCTGAAACCACTGTACCAGTTTAGGTGCCACTGTTAGTCAATAACAGCTGCAATCGGAGCTAGCACTGGTCGCTGCTGTTGGAAGCAGGTGCTGGCTGTATAACACAGCTGATACCCACCATGTATGGAGCAATTCTACTTCCTGAGCCCCCCTGTGCCCGCTCCATACACCCTCATTTGTGATTTTCGGCTTTCCGGGACTAATATTGATTAGTTTTCCTAGGAGACCGACCGCTGCTGCTGGACAACAAAACATGCACTGTGTTTGTAAGCTTGTTTCTACTGAGTTGTTTTGAAGCTGGCCAGCAACACTGGAGCGTACGGTTCCCTCCGACCACCACACCACTGCTATGTAGCTTGTAAGCACTGACCTGAAGCTGTGGCGGGATAAGGAGGTAACGACCCACTCCAGTGATCCCAGCCAGCAGGAAAGCAATGCTTGTAAGCATTGTGCATGTTCTGCTATCCAGCAGCAGTGGTCGGTCTCCAAGGCAACGATCTGTAAATAAAAAAAGTGTTAATATCTGAAGAACGGCTGAAAATGTAAATAAGCAGTAAATTGCAAATGTGCTTGTCCGGCAAAATCCATTTATGACGACGGGAAAAACTCCTTTAAATCAGGTGATTGTTGGGGGGTGCTGGGAGTCGGACCCTCATTGATCTGAAATTGATGGCCTTACCTAAGGAGAAGTGATCAAGCGTCCCAGAAACCTCTTTAATGTTTGATTTTGGACTTTGCCCTCCAATCACAGCCCTCCAGCTCCCCAATAAGCCAACACGTTCCAACTAAGACAGAAACCGGGATTCTGCACCATAAACTTTATATCACACACGTGAGACGTTACAGGTAACCAGCAACTTCCTACAGAAAGGTATAAATCTGACCGTAACATGATCACCTTACAGTTCAGCATTTACAGAAAAATGATCCTTTTAAGTCCGTGTTCTGCCACCTGTGGCCCTCCAGCTGTCCCAGGGCATGCTGGGAGTGGTAGTTCTGAAATGGCTGGTCGGCCCCAGGTTGCAGATCACAAATATAAGACACAGGAGGGCACCACTAAGTGAAAATAGGGATACTCCTGCAATCAGTATAAACAAAGACTGAGTAAAAATATAAGAGAAAAGCTACTGACCAAAAGACCAGGGATCACCACAATAGTATAAATTTTATTAGGTACACATAGACAACACCATATAAAAGCAATTAAAAGTCATAGAAGATGACAGATACAGAAACACACAAAGGGCTCATGATAAAGCCAAAAAGACACACCCCATGAGAGCAGAGTAAGTGGCTAAAGGATGGAGCATTTGAATGACACTATGCAATTCATATACACAGTCAAATAAGACACTGTACATAGATGGATAAATCCAATACTATTTGATAGTATGTACAAAAGACACCCATCTGGGACATATAATTAGCTATCAATGCCCATGGAGATAGATGGGCCACAATAATTCAGGTGAATAAACACATGTACTGAAATTCAGGAACATTCAAAAAATACAGTGTATAGAAAAAAAACAAACACATAAGTGAATCACTTTGAATGTCCATAGACATCACCAGAGGGTTAAAGTGCCCAAGATGTAAACAATTGCCAACAATGCCCATATAAATGAGTGGACCTGTTACAATCATAAAGTAAAGCCACGTACAAAATCTGGGAAGATAATGCAGAAATACTGCAGGCAGGCTAGGAAACAAACAGGTTAGGTTAAAGATTATTATTATTAAAATAAAGATTATTATTAAAGCATAACAAAAGATAGCCTAGAAATAGAGTAAACAATCCTCTGAAGACTGCAAGAAATAAGTCCTGCCCGCATTGTCCCAGTATGATACCGCTCACTTGGGGGAGCTTGTGGAGTGTCCGACGCGTGTCGCCACCGCAAGGTGGCTTAGTCAGGGGCTGCTCTTTTAATTAATATTGTCCAAATATATTTATAAAAAAATGTTCACATCAGATCCCCCTGAGTTGAAAGCAGAGCTAAAAAGTTCTGTAAGTAAGATGCTAAGATGTCCCCCGGCCCGCACCCACATACAATCCGTCTATGTACAGTAATGCTACAGCGAGTCTTGTAAACAGTTCAGTCTGTGCTTCTGACTCCATCTCCTCCTAGGAGGCCTGTGCCCAAAAAAAGGGAAATGTTAAAAAAAAAAAAAAGTGTGATTGAAACGATATTCCCAGGACCCATATCTACTACACATTTATGTCCCACTCTGTAAATAAGATGGGAGTCCCTATATAGTACCATTGTCATGTAACCGTGACCCTTTAAGGATAGGTTTACGCGGTGCAGATTTTTCTACTGCAAGTTTCACCCCCGTCATACACTGGAAAAAGGAGGGTAAAATCTGCATGGGATTTTAACGTCTTCCCAATCAGGCGATTTTTAAAATTTTTTATTATTATTATTTTTCCATCAAGATGGCAGAATAAGGGCTGGTACAAAACTTTTCAAAAAGAATAGTTTTGTACTGCCATTTTTTTCTTTTACTTTTCCATCGACAGAGCTCATTTTCTTGGTACCATTTTGGGCACCGTACAATGTTTATAGAGGGAGATGCGGCAACAACCAAACAAATGGAAATTTTGGTGGTGATTTTTTTCCCCCCTTTACCAGTACCGTCCTACGTAGGGAAGGAGCTAAAATCAGCTCCGCAGGTGAGTTTTCACGTGGGAAAATTCTGCGTCGTATCAGTAAAATCTCGTCTTCATGCCCGATACTGTAATCCTCTGCGGAAATCTACACGTGAAATCTGCAGCTTCCCCTGCTGTGCGAACCTACTACCCTAAAGATGCCAATAGGGTTGTACAAGACTTAGAAATTGAAGAGCTATCCTTAGGTACCTTGGTTTTCTAGTTTCAGAAATTCACTTTTCCCTCATGGCAGCTTTTTTTTTGTAAAAAAAAAAAAAATCGTGCATTACTCACCTCCTTGGTCCAGCACTCAGTCTCCGCAGCGCACCAACACTGCAGCCAGTAACTGAGCTCTGAGACTCTGCCCAAGTCGCTGGCACGAGCCGCTGAGCGCTCCACGCTGTGGATAATGACTGACACTGGGAGCTGCAGTGGAGACTCGGTGCTGGACCCAGGGAGGGTGAGCAAAGCTCAATTGTGTTTTTTTAATTAAAATAAGCTATACTTGGAGGGGGGTTTCAAAACCGAATAATCCCATTAACTTCAATGGGAACTGAACGGCAATACCCAATAAGGGCCACTACACAGTGCATAGTGCTGTGCACCGTACAGTGCGGACCGGCGCCTGATGGCAGGTCTTCATCTTATTCCTGGACAACCCTGATGCTTTATAGAGGAGAAGCTCTTTCATTGCCGTGGCCGTCCTTTTCAGCAGCACAGTGGGTACCTCTACAAATTCTTGTACGGGGGTCTCGTTAATGACATTGGCACTTTAATTAGCAGTTTCTTGTACGGATACTACATTCACTTCTGGCAGCTGAGAATTAATATTGGATTCTGTTCCTATCTGCAGGACTGCATGGTGCTGACCCTCTGCCCGCACTAATGTGAAGTGTGCCTCTGCAGTTCGCCTGTGTCCATGCTCTATGGGTGATAGGTTGTGCCCAGCGTTGCAGTATAGCATCAGGATCACAGCTCATCCCGTGTCGCAGAGCGCAGCCCATGAGGCACGTTCCCCCGAGAATCCTTGAGGGTCTTCTGGGATCCGCTCCAGTCGGTCCGCACGTTGTCGTCATCCCAGAGTGTAGACGTCTCGGTGTCGCTTTCCCAGCTGGGATCCCCGGTGTAGTGAGTGGGGTAAACGAGAAGAGGATGCACGGAGAAAACCTTCAGGTCTCGGATGGGAAAATGACTTTTATATTCCTTGCTGCAAAATTAAGAGAAAAAAAGACGTCAGGTTGGTAGATGGACACGGGATACTGAGGGACCCAACATGGTGGCACCTACTTTGGGTGCGTGTCTGACATGATGGGTAGGAACTCATCTACTGGGAGCATCTTAGAAAGGGGCTCCGCGTTCAGCAGCTTCTGTGCCCCCTGCAGGGAGATCATATAACACAGGGTCCAATAGGAGTAATCGGCCTCCACTAGGTTCCTCACGTTCTCCACCGGCTTCTCGGGAGCTGTGGTCACTTGTTTCCTCCCTATATATCTGTAATGGGGAGAATCGTCAGTTATCACTCACAGACGCGGGCACAGATCACATTGAATACACCGCCAGCGCCTTACATCAGGTCCCATTCAAGCTCTGCGCTGCGGACGTCACCCAGGAGGCGAATCATCTTTCTCTTGAAATAGGATTCAAAGCGGACATCGTCCTCAAACACCAGAGTCACCTCCAGATGCCGATCTGCAATCTGAAATGTGGGGGCAAGATTTTACTGCAGGAGGTGAAACAAATGTGCATTGTCTTCTACTCGCTATCGCCCCCTGTGATTCTGCCAACAGGAGTAGCGGATGGGTGGTGACAACCTGGCTCAGAAATTTGATTGTCACTTGTCAAGACAAATTAGCAGCCGGACTCACAATACGGATTTCCAGGTTCGTTTGTATAAGAACTATCAGTACATGGCGACAACTCGCTCAGGGTCCATATTTAAAGGGGTGTTACCATGGAGTATCAGCGACCCTTTAATCCGGCCTCGTATCCTGAGCACGACCCCCTCCACAAGGGCCGTAAGGAATAGGACGGTCGTTTGTTAAACTACCCCTTTTATAGCAAGTTATCCCCCATCCTATACGCTACTGATCATACTTATGGACCCCCAGTGACTTTGATAACAAGGCTCTACCCTTCTGAATGGGGTGAAGGTTGATCATATGCTCAACTCCTTACAACAGCGCCATAGACCATGAATAACCATAAATTAACATTTTCGACCTCCACTACAGCCCTACAGACAGTTACTTATAGGATAGGGGGTAACTTACTATCTTGGCAATACCCCTTTGAAAATGAGGCCCTTTTCCGTACAGACTTCATAGAGCGCGTCGTGTTCAGGATAACCCCTACATGAGAGTAGAGAGCCGCCCGATACTCGTGGTACCCCACTCGGAAGGACCTGCCTGACCATGTATCCATTGTACCAACGCTGATTTGCATGGCCGCCATCTAACACTATTGCCCCCAACAGCGGCTGGTTTCAGAAGTCAGACACCCGGCTTCAACATTCAACCCCTTCTTGAAAAGAAGACGTAAGGCAACCCCTTTAAATATACACCCAAAATGGCAAATCAGTTGCTGGCTACAAAGCAAACACAGGTGTTGGTGCAGCATCAGAGGTATCTGCTTAGGCAGCCTCCCCCATTAGAGTGTTATTTCCAAGATTTCACGTTAGCGCCGATCCATGGAATACATGATAACTTGCAAATCAATGGGGGCCCCTGACTAAATTTAAAAAAAAAAAAAAAAAAAAAAAAAGAGGGGGGCTCTTTTGTCTCTCTGCATTTCAGGACTGCCAAAAATTGCTAATTCTCACCTTGCGTGGCCCCCTATAGATAATGAATAGAGCGGGGTCACGCATGTACAGCTAGCGATTCTGATGAGGGCATTCCTGAGGTTTGTTCTCAGGGCTGAGACCCCCACCGATCTGCACGTTATCATCTGTCCTATGGATCTGTGATAACTTCAAATGTTAACATTAACCCTTTATCCATAAGCCCCCCACCCCTATAGACATTGCGATATAAGAGAGCATTAGATGTTACCTCTTTCCAGATTTTAAAATGGCTGAGGAAACAGCCCACCTCTCCTTTTGTGAGGGTCCGACCTGAGAATGGATCATAGAATCCCGGCAGCAGGTTCACGCCCAAACGCTTGATGTCGCTGCTGTTCAGGGCCCTATAGGAGACAGCACATCCAGTGATGTATGTACAGACCAATATAAAAGCGTGGCATCTGCACGACTGCTGCGCTCTGATGTTAGACTGCGCCGGCTCTACAGGACCTCGCAGAGCGGCTGTCTGATCTGATGAGCAGCGCAGGTTGCAGTCTACGCCGCTGACAGGTCTCACAGCATCCAGCCCTGCTTCCCCCCAATCAGGCCCAACGCTTGCTTCCCCCAGAGATATTCCTCTACTGTACAGTGCACAGCCCAGCTGCTGCAGAACCTGATAGACTGACGTTAAGTTCCTCATTTTCCTGAATGGACAGGTTGCGCAGCAGCTGCCGAGCCTCTTTGGGGACCAAAGAGGAAAGCCATGGATATTAAAAAAAATCCTGAGTTATAATACTCATATGATGCATATCTATACAGGTATGTAAGAATTGTGTGCAAATATCACATTCTGTCCATTATACAGAGACAAGCGCCGGCTCTGTAAGGTGCAGCAGTGGCCTGAGATACATCACTTTTGTCGGAAGTTCCTTCTACTTGGTCAACCATCGATTGACATGTGGTTTTGTTTTCTGAAGTTCTTCAGCAGCTGCAGTCTGCATTACACAGAACATAACACACCTTAGTTGCTGCAGAACCTCATAATACACGCCTTTGCTGCAAAACCCCATAATACACACCTCTGCTGCTGCAAAAACTCTTAATATCTAAGCTGCTGCAGAACCTCATAATACACACCTTTGCTGCTGCAAAACCTCAAAATATCTCAGCTGCTGAGGTCTTTTTAAAAGGACAAGGGTGCTTAATATTAATGAATTATTTTAGGTTTACTCGCAGTCTAAGATCCAATATGAGGTTACCTTCCATCCACGGCATCCACCACCCGGCAGGATATTTCTTGTTCATACAGGGATCTCTGCATTCTCTCGCGACGTTCAGGGCGACGGAGAAGATTTATGAGAAATACCTAAAGCAGATAAACAGGTGCATTACAGGAGAAGGGCTGGATGGGGTATCATACAGAGGTTGTTGGACCCCAGATCCTTTCTGTTAGCGCGGGGGCCATCTTCTTCATCCATCTATCACATCAGATTAATGGAAATGGTGTCCAATACACTGAGCATCTCAGGAAGATCTCTCCTCCCGGACATGGACACCCAAAAACATACCATGTGCACAAACCTCATCAAATCCCATCTTGTCTGGTTGCTTTTCCGGCAGGGGCACGTGTGGGGACGCAGTGAATGGGAAGCCTTCCACTGAAAGACAGAAAGCCAAAGGTGAATGAGCAGCGGAGAGCAGTGACCGATATGAGTATCAGACCGTTCTTAGAGGATTCTCCTCCCCAGCTCCATCACAGAAGGCGATCACATTTAGAAAGATTCAAACTACCGCAAATTCCCATATTCTGAACGCTGAACAAGCAGGGGATGCTGGGAGATTTCAGCTCTGAAGCTGTGAATGCAGTTCCCTACTATAGCACAATTATTGTGGCTCATGTGTATGTATCTATGGCCACGACCTAAAGGCCAACATACACCATAACAATCCTCTTTAGATGGGTCGGTGCTCACCCATTGCTTCCAGTATGAGGTGTACAAAATTAAGCTGGTCATCTTCCAGGTCCTGGTGCGGCAGTGGGGGTACATTGATGTATCCGAAACGATGCTCATTGCAAACGTAACCTTGTACTCCTGAAACAAAGAATGGTTACCAACCACCGGGAAAAAGCCACGTTAGAAAGACAGATGTCTTCCTATACGTACCGGACGCCAAACACGAGTACGCAAAAACAATAACGTCATCAAAGGTCCAGGTGTAATTGGGGTGAGGGGGGTAAAACGCCAGCTTGCTACTCTCTTCCTTGCGCAGGTCCAGCAGGAAGGTGGAGTGCACCATAGGGACAGGGAAGCAACCGATGCGCTGGCGGTTCTTTGTGGGGTAATAATCTGGGGTCCGGCGATAAAAGCCCTGACAACAAGAATGCAGATAATTACTGACAACATTAGGGGTAACGTCTCGATTGCTGGGGAAGGGGGTTGACCACTGAGACCCCCATCGATCCTGAGAATCGGGGCTCTGAATCAGAGCGATGGTTGATCATGCGCACTACCGCTCCATTCATTCTAACAGGAGTGCCGAAAAACAGCCTACTGCTCTGCTGTTATCTCAGGGGGTCCCAATAAGAATGAATGGATCGGTAATGCATATGATCAACCTGCTCTGGTTCAGAGCCCCGATTTTCAGGATTGGTGGTCGGACCTCCATTGACCCAGAAATTACTCCCTATACTATAGATTCCGAATAACTTCCAAACTTTAGACAACTCCAGTCTACCAGGGTCAAGTGAAAATGTTTGCATTATTGGTCACGTACCTGCGGAGTTATCCCGCACCAAAAGTTGGAGAATCCAGTCTGGGCATCCAACATGGGCGCTACCAGGGTCTTATTCAAAGCCATGAGCAACTGCACCGTCTGAACATTGGTCAGGACGTTGTCTGCATCTATGAACTGGAAGATGCCGAGGTTAGACTGCTCCGCTGCGTACAGCTTAGTGTCCTTCTGATATGGCACAGAGGCTGGTGGACAAGTATCTGCAGTGTACAGACCCCCCTCAGATCAAAATAGGAGATGACGCCATTTTTCTTCAGTCCGCAGCGCACATGTGAACAGCCCCCCAGACTATAACAGGCACATATTCTATCTGATAAGAAATCATGTCTAGAAAACATATGGGATCAGCGATGTGTGAATGAGGCCTTACCAGAATATAGTCGGCCTGGATCTCTCGGGCGTAATCCAAGGCCTCCTGTCTGAGCTTCATCACGTGCTCATAGCGCTCCTCAGGCCACTGTTTAGGACCAGTTTCTTCAGGATACCATCTGAAAAGAATAGAGGCAAGAATTAACCTATAGTAGCCCCTCCATGCACTGCCCAATCAATGCCGCCAAATAGTGCTCAGAAGCAAAGGAAACATTTTGCAAGTGGTCACATAGGAGCCGCCACATTGGGTCGGTGAGGTTAGATTGACCACAGGGACCCCCAATTAAAAGGGTCTTACGGCTTACATAAGTGTAAGACCTTAGATTTACTAGCAGCCCCCCTAGCTGTAAGACCATGGCCAGGAGGGGTTTCTAGGTACCGCTAGTAGAGCGTGTGCCCTGCGGCTCCAGCCTAGGTTTATGGCTCCGCAGCGCTGCCTTCATAAGTGCCATAGACTAAACGGAGCAGCAGCGTCAGACCCGTCACCAATGGCGCCCAACGGACCCAATACATGTGCGTCTTTGCTGGAAAAAAAAAACTGCTGCATGTCGCGCTATTTTTTTTTTCCCTCTGCAACTTTGGAAAAAAATTACTCCAGGACAAGGAAGGAATTTGCCGGCCCGGCGCTTGGACCACTGAGCTTTATGGCGAGGTATGTGACTTATCTATGTAACATGCTCGGGCGTGCGGACGTCACCTGGGCGATTCCTGCGCTCTCCACACCACGGAGCGATACGACGGCCGCACCGACTCCAGCCACCGTTGCAGCACCTTCAGGGTCCCGTCCTCATTGTGGTCGGTCACGCTCCTGCGCAAATGACAAAAATAACAGTAAATTACAGCTCAAGGGCACCTACAGATGGCTGCCTAAAGACAGAGAACGGGGTCACACTGAGAAAAGTCAGACTTATGGCAACTTTCTGGTAGCAATGTGACCCCACTCGCTTGCACTGTGAAGGCTGGGAGTTGTAGTGCCTGCAGCAATGGCCTCTCACCAGATGGAGGTCCTCTCCTTTGGGTATTGCAACCTCTCTAGCGCCCCCAGGCTGTAGGGCAGCGCATGTGCGGCGTTACGGGCCAGTAGCGCAATGACCAAGGCGGGAGATGAGGGCTCCTCACCCGAGGACGGGAGCAGCAGCCCCGGGAGGAGAAGGAGCACGACCACGGCGGCGGGGGCCATGGAGGACGTGTCAGAGGCGGGGAGCAGAGAGGAGGGAGGTCTGTGCAGGGGGCGTCCATAGAGACCTCAGCCCCTGTGTGATAGCAGAGCCTGGAGACATTTCCTCCTGCAAGCCATCTCCCTATCTGATTCCGATCACCGCCATCCCCAGCTTTCCTACAGCTCTGCATGGCCAATGTGGGTGCAGACCGCATAGAATAGGGGAAGGCTGGACCCCAAGGTTAATAAACATTGCAATATTTCATCACCTAGGATCAATTTTTCGGTCATACAGTTGTATTGGGGCTTGTTTTTTTCTTGTGGTACGAGCTGTAGTTTTATCATGACCTTTTTGGGGTCAGTGTTACTTTCTGTTCATATATTTTTTAAAAACTAATAGTTAACATTTTTAGTTATTTATTTTTAGATTGTATTTACTTTTATGTTTGTGTTTCTATCTATATAATATATATATATTTTTTAAATATTTAATAGCGTTTTATATATTTCTTTTAACTTGCAGTGCAATGTATTTCTATAATTGCCCCAGGTTGCATAGGTGTCGAAGCATGGCCGACAGCGGCCTTCAGTGTCCCCCATGACAATGCCATCAGCCCCCACAATCATGTTGTTAAAGGTGTTACAAAAAAAACCTTCCCCCAATCCCAACCTCTCAGGCTAAATTCCTACGATGAGGATTTGGTAGCTGAGTGTTTTTGCTCTGCAAAAAAAAAATTGCAACATCTTACCGTTCCTACAAAGTAGATGGGATTTATAGAAATCTTTTTTTTCACCTGCGGTGCGTTTTTTTTTTATATCCGCAACATGTCAGTTTTTCTTGTGGTAAAGGTGTTTTTGTTTTTGTATTTTTGCGGATTTTTCCCTATAGACTTGAATGAGATCATGAAGTTCCGCAGGTAAAAAAACGCATGGTATTGTTAATTTACACATGACTGTCAATAAAGTTTTGTCAAATACCAGGAAGTTTTAAAAACAGTTCTATTTAAAACATGACATATCAAAAAGAGACAAAAAAAAAATGCAGCTTAAAAAAGTGATAAAAACGTATATATTTAAAAAAAAAAAAAAAAAAACGTAATTCATTCATTCAGGGCAGGTGCCAGCTGTGGTATATACAGTATATATCCAGCTGTAGTGCACAGACCTATCGGAGGCCAGGGGCTACATCCGGAGATGTAGTTTCCTTTCATTTCCCTCAAGTCAATGACTTAAAAAGCGCAACATTTCCTCAACAAATCAGCACTGGATCTAGGGCAGCCCCTTTCATACGCACCCGATCAGTTAATGTATGGCGTCTATGTGGCCCTAATAGGCCATAAGGGCTGGTGTTGTCTTTAGTAAATCCAGTAGCAAAATTCTGAAGTTTCGCCATATCCAGTTTAGGCAAATTTGCCGCTCAGATGCCAGGGGGAGTTTGGCGACCCATTTCCAGGGGTGTCTCTACTGGCACTATCTACTGAAACCAACTCCAGATGCCTGAAGCGCTCTCTGGGTGTGACCTGCTGTTGATTAATCCTGCGTGCCCCATTTACATTGCACCAGCAGTACCAGACACAGCCACAGCAGTAGGTATGGCGCTGTGCCTGGTAAACTAGAGGTAATAAAAGTCAAGGGTCAGTCACCCTCCACCATACAGGCCTCAAATAAGTAGCATTTATCAATCTGCATGTGGCAATGGATTCTTATTTTTTTTTGTTTGTTTCAGAATGAAGATAATGTCACGATCTTCAAGGTGCAAATAGATCACACATCATATCAGAAATGGCAGGAATGAAACCTGGTAAGATTACCCAAATTTGAGCAGTTTAGCATCTGCAATTTACACTTTTTTTTGAATGCTCTTCCAACCCCCAGATCTCATGGACCCAACTATATAGAGGTATATTGATCGCCAGTGTAGGGGTGCACCATGTGGCATCCAAATTCAATTAGGTCCAAAAATATTTGCAGTAACACACGTTTTGGCATTTTAGTGGTTTACCAAAACATTCAAGATGGTTATATAATCAATATTGACTTCAAGTGCAGACTCTCAGTTTTAATTTGAGGGTATTCACATCCTAATTGGAGTAAGGGTTTAGGAATTACAGGTCTTTAATATGTAGCTGCCTCTTTTTAAAGGGACCAAAAGTAATTGGACAATTATCTCAAAAGCTCTTTAATGGGCTTTTCCCTCATTAATCCATCATTAGTTAAGCAGGTAAAAGGTCTGGAGCTGATTCCAGGTGTGGCATTTGCATTTGGACACTGTTGCTGTGAATCCATAACATGCTGTCAAAGGAGCTCACATTGGCAAGAAAAATAGACCATCATTAGCCTGAAAAAAAGGAAAAATCCATCAGAGGGAGCAGAAATGTTAGGAGTGGCCAAATCAACATTTTGGTACATTGTGCAAAAAAGAGCGCCTTGGTGAGCTTGGAAACTCAAAAAAGCCTGGTTGTCCACGTAAAACAACAGTGGGGGATAATTGCAGTATCCTTTCCTTGTTGAAGAAAAGCCCCTTCATAACATCCACGCAATTGAAGAACACTCTCCATGAAGTTGATGTTTTAGAATCTAAGTCTACCATGTAGCACAGCCAGGTATACAGGCTCTGATTAGTTGGCTAGCAATCAGAATCTTTCTGAGAAGAGACTGCACAGGCTGTGTGCATTAAACTGCTAGTATCACTGATTGCTATGGACAACGGCCATTTTGTGTGACCGAACTGGGACTTTCTCAGCCGTGTGTGAGTAGCCAGGGTCTGTTTTGTGTAGATAGGCGCATGGACAGTGATCCTAGCTCCGTACACCTTAGTGGGGAACCGCAGAAATCATACTACGACCTTGCCCAGCAGGATACTAATCGAAAACCCAAACCATGGAAAGCCAAGAGATATCCAGACAAGGAATATATAATAAAAAGATACATTCAATACAATGAAAAAAAATTACAAACAAGTGGCACAATATAAAATGTGCACGTACCAAGATACATAAATGGTTTGGCCTAAAAGAGAAGATATAAAAGAGAATATTTTGTATATATAAAAACCAATATTACAAATGGCAGGTTAAAGGTATTAGTGACATAATTATATACAATATAATTAGAATCAAAATAAATAAATTACTCCAAAATTCATCAAAAGGTACCAATGAAGGAATTTAATTATTCCAATGTGTAATAAAATCAAATAGGAGGCTCACATGGAAGCAAAAAAATAAATAAATAAGGTGCACAAATTTCAAAATATTAGTGACCTAAAAAAATGTATAAATAATCAAATGCAAAATAAAATTCAGGGGCCACACTTAGGGGTAGAGACTAAAGTGCACGTGTCAGTGTAAACAAGGTACTTCAGTAGTATATTGGAAGTGCATAGTGCTAAAGTGCCATAGGATAAAAGTAAGGGGAGGATATACCTTTAAGAGTTGCCAGGTCTTGATACCACGCAACCCGACGCGCGTTTCGGAAGCAAGCTCCTTCATTAGGGGGGTGGTGTTTTTGTAAAATCATTGATGGAGATTATCATTATGGCACGTAACCCTGATCATCAGGGCACATTGGGTGCACCTCTAGTCTACCACAGGGAAAAGCCTCCCTGGTCTCAGATGTTTGACCTGTTACAGCTGTTGAAGAAATGGCTGCAGCCTGTAATCTGCTCTCCAGCCCAGATGGTGGAAAGAGTGGTAGTGAACTGTTTTTTCCACTCACTACCTATATCCGTGCAAAGCTGGGTTGCCCAAGAAAATCCCCAGAATGCAGATGGCCTTGTGAGCCTCTTGGAAAGATATTTGGCTAGAGAGAACTCATTGCGCAACCAAGGGAGCCTAAAGTCATCTTTCTGAGATAAAAACAATTTCCTGAATTGCTGGTTTTTATTCATTCTGCCTCCACAAAAATCGGAGTAGAAAGCAATCAAAATATGTCATGCTCGAAAATGGTACCAATAAAAACGTCAGCTTGTCCTGCAAAAAACAAGCCCTCACATGACTCTGTGGGCCGAAATAGGGAAAAATTTATACCTCTCAAAATATGGTGATGCAAAAACTTCTAGCAGAAAAAAGCGTCTTTTAGTGTGTGAGAGATGCTAAACATAAAAAAAGGATATAAATCTGGTATAACTCTAATCGCACTGACCCGAAGAATAAAGTCGTCTAATCAATTATACCACACGAGGAACGGCGTAAAAAATAAAACCAATTCTTCACCTGCTGTGGATTTTTTCACTCTGCCTACCAAAGATCGTAGTAAGGCTTGGCGCTCATTTATCCTGCACTCTATGCTGAGCACTTGCATCGGGGCTTCCATGTAAATCTCTGAAATACGAGGTTCAGACAGAACTGTCGGCGGAAGATTCCCTATAATGAGGCAGATGGAGGCACTGTGAAAGCCATAGGACCTGTGATCCGGTGGTGTCTGTCTTTTTCGACGTGCATAAAAATGCAGTCCACCATAGTTTTGTGCACCTCTGAAAGGAAGAACAATGCTGAACAGAGGCCTGACAGAGTCCAGAGTAACTCTGCTGCCTCATTATAGTGAATGCATCCCTCAGGGGTTTCAACTGTCACGTAGTTCGGAGATTTAGATGGAAACCCCAAAGTAAGTGCCCCGCATAGAGCACTGGATAAATGTGATCACAAACGTTATAAAAAATGTTCCCAATAAAAACTTCAACTCAATCCACAAAAAAGTCCCCACTCAGGTCTGTCATCTGTTAACAAAAATATAGGGGGCTTCCACGATATTGGTAACACAAAGGCTCTGGAAAAGCCAAAAGAGATTCAGCAAATTCTGCGCTCCCAAATCCAAATGTCCCCCTGGCTTCTGCGCTCCAGTGTGCATAAACCACCTTTAGCATTCACATTTGGCAGGGGTAGAATTTCCAAAATGGGGTTACTTGGGGGGAAGGGGGAGTCCGCAAACTATTCTAGGAAAATCTGCTCTCCAGGAGGCAAATAGCGATCCATCCCTACCGAGACTCTCCGTATGGCTAAGCAGTACTGTATAGCCACATATGGTGAATTTCTATATTCAGTAGAAATTGTGGGACACATTCTGCTGCCAATTTTATTCACTTCTTGTGTGAAAAATGTTAAATCTGGGGCTAAAACAAAATTTTAGTGGTAAAAATGTAATTATTTTTTCTTCACTGCCCAATGGTATAAAATTCTGTAACACACCCTTGGTATCAATATGATTATTACACCCCTAGATTAATTAATTGAGAGGTATAGTTTGTAAAATGGGGTCACGTATGGGGCATTCTACTGTTCTGGCACCTCAGGGGCTCTCCCAGTGGATCATGGCACCTTCAAACCACAATAGTATAATCTGCACTATTATGGCGCTACTTCCCTTTTGAGCTTTGCACTGTGCCTCAAAAGTAGTTTTCACCACACATGGGATATTGGCACACTCAAAAGAAATTGCACAACAAATTCTGGGGTCCATTTTCTCCAGTTACCATTGAGAAAATTAAAATTTTGAGGCTGAAACAAAACTTGTGGGAAATTTTTTTTTTTTACGTTTCTTAGCTCTGTTATAAACTTCTTTGAAGCACCTGGTGGTTCAAGATGCTCACCACACATCTAGATAAGTTCCTTCAGGGGTCTAGTTTCCAAAATGGTGTCACTTAAGGCTGTTTCCACTGTTTAAGCACATCAGGAACTCTCCAAATGCGACATAGAGTCCAATCTCAATTCAAGCCAATTTTGCGTTGAAAAAGTCAAACAGTGCTCCTTTCCTTCTGAGCTCTGCCATGAGTCCAAACATTGGTCTACCCCCATATATGGGGTATCAACTTTTGGGGTCCAATTTCCCGTTACCCTTGGGAAAAAAAAAATGGAGGCAAAAAGATCATTTTTGTGGAAAAAATATAATTTTTATATTTTCACAGCTCTACGTTATAAACTTCTGTGAAGCACATGGGGATTCAAAGTGCTCACCACACATCTAGATAAGTTCCTTGGGGGGTCTAGTTTCCAAAATGGGGACATTTATAGGTGGTTTCCACTGTTTAAAGTACATCAGGAAGTCTCCAAATGCGACATGGCGTCCAATTTCAATTCCAGCCAATTTTGTGTTGATAAGTCAAATGGCGCTCCTTCCTTTCCGAGCCCTGCCATGCGCTCAAACAGTTATTTACCCCCACATTTGGGGTATCAGCATACTCAGGACAAATTGCACAACAACTTTTGGGGTCCAATTTCTCCTGTTTCCCTTTGGAAAATAAAAAATTGAGGGCAAAAAGATTATTTTTGTGGAAAAAAATATGATTTTTGTTATTTTCACGGCTCTACGTTATTAACTTCTGTGAAGCATTTGGGGTTCAAAGTGCTAAACACACATCTAGATAAGTTCCTTGGGGGAATAGTTTCCAAAATGGGGTGACTTGTGGGGATCTTCCACTCTTTAGGTCAGTACATCAGGGGCTCTCCAAACGTGACATGGTGTCCGCTCTCGATTCCAGCCAATTTTACATTCAAAACCTCAAATAGTGGTCCTTCCCTTCTGAGCCCTGCTGTGCACCTAAAGAGTGGTCTTCCTCCACACATGGGGTATAGGTGTACTCATAAGAAATTGCACAACAAATATTGTGGTTCATTTTCTCCTGATACCCTTGACAAAATAAGAAAAATTGTGTACGAAGTAAAATTTTTGTGAAAAAAAGTTAAATGTTAATTTTTTTCCTTCCACATTGCTTCAATTCTTGTGAAGCGCCTAAAGGGTTATTAAACTTTTTGAATGTGGTTTTGAACAACTTGAGGGGTGCAGTTTTTAGCATAGTGTCAATTTTGGGTATGTTCTGTCATATAGGCTCCTACAGTGACTTCAAATGTGAGGTGATCCCTAAAAAATAGTTTTGTAAATTTTGTTGCAAAAATGAGAAATTGCTGGTCAATTTTTAACCCCTATAACTTCCTAACAAAAAAGTATGTTTCAAAAATTGTGCTGATGTAAAGCAGACGTGGGAAATATTATTTATTAACTATTTTGTGTGACATAATGCTCTGATTTAGGGGCATAAAAATTAAAAGTTTGAAAATTGTGAAATTTTCACATTTTTTTTTGCCAAATTTACATTTTTTTTCACAAATAAACACAAGAAATTTTGAAGAAATTTTACCACTATCATAAAGTACAATATGTAATGAAAAAGCTGTCTCAGAATCAGCGGGGATTCGTTGAAGCGTTTCAGAGTTATAACCTCATAAAGTGATAGTGGTCAGATTTCAAAATTAAGGCCTGGTCATTAACCTACAAAGTGGCTTGGTCCTTTAAGGGGTAAAAGCCATGTAGGCTCTGTGTGTGCTCAGATGGTGCCCAGTCCCTGGCTTTGGGCAGAATGGTGGAACTATAGCAATGCCAGGTAGGCTAGGGTTAAATCTATCCCTACAGGCTCTGATTAGTTGCACCTAGCTAGCCCTGCTTATACCCAGGCTAGGTGTTCACCTTAGTCAGTCAGCTGGGGAAGCTGAGCAGAGTGGATTGGGTTGGACTGGAGAGTGACAAGCCAGAATCTCTCTGAGAAGAGACTTCACAGGCCGTGTGCACCAAACTGCAAGAGTCACTGGTTGCTATGGACAAGAGCGGCTTAGTTTGACTGAACTGGGTTCTAGCTCAGCCTTGTGTGAGTAGCCAGGGTCTATATTGTTTAGTTAGCGCCTGGAAAAGGATAGGGATTTTGTGTTTATGGTTTTGTTTTTTGGAGCTAAGCGTCTCATTGTTTTGACAGAAGAATCTAGTGCCTGTGTGAATGCTACCTAATGCCTAAATGTAAGCATGAATGCCTACAGCCATAAAGAGAAGACTTCATGAGATCAAATACAGCCTTAAAAATGGAAAGGTCAGATTAGACTTTGTCAGAAAAAAATCTAAAGAACTTGCAATGTTCTGAAAAAGCAAAACTAAGATCAACCAGTACCAGAATGATGGGAAGAAGAAAGTATGGAGGAGGCTTGGAACTGCTCCTGATCCAAATCACAGCACATGCTCTAACACATGGTGGAGACGGTGTGATGGGGCGGGCATACATGGCTTCCAATGGCACCGGGTCAATGGTGTTTATTAATGATGTGACTGGAGACAGAAGCAGCAGGATTAATCCTGTGTATACAGGGCGATCAATCACCAGATCTCTCCCCTCAAGCTGCATTTCACATGCTTAAGACAAAACGTAAGGCAGAAAGACCCACAAACAGAAACAACTGCAGTCATTGCAGTAAAGGTGGCAAAGAAAGAAGGAGACCCAGTGTTTGGTGACGTCCACGGTCCCAGACTTAAGGCCGTCATTGCCTGCAAAGGATTCTCTACAAGGTATTAAAAATGAACAATTTCTTTATGGGAAAGTTAATTTGTCCAGTTACTTTTGAGCCCCTGAAATGAGGAGGCTTTGTATGAAAATGGCTGCAATTCATAAACGTGTCATGAGATATTTTTATTCAACCTGTTTAACCCCTTAACGACCGCCGATACGCCTTTTAACGGCGGTAATTAAGGGTACTTAAACCACAGCGCCGTTAATTCACGGCGCTGTGATTTAAGTGAATAGCTCCCCCAGTGTCGGATTTTCTCCGGGGTCTCGGCTGCCAGGGGTAGCCGAGACCCCAGAGAACATGAATCGGTCGGTTTTCACCGACCCCCGCTTTTGCGATCGCCGTTATTAACCCTATAACGGTGACCGCAAAAAAAAAAAAAAGCCGCGATTTTACATTTAATTTCTCTTTCCTCTGATGTGATCGCACATCAGAGGATAGAGAAATAGGGTCCCCGATCCCACCGGTCCCCTCCCGGTACCTCTCCCTTGTCCTCTGTCCCCTCCCGGTGGTCCCGCGCCCGCCGGCGTCATCCGATGGGCGCCGCCATCTTGAAAATGGCGGGCGCATGCGCAGTGCGCCCGCCGGGAATCTGCTGGCTCCGGCTGGCAGATTCCATTCATTATTTTGATCACTATGATAAACGATCATAGTGATCAAAATAATAAAAATAGTACATAACCCCCCCGTTTATCATCCCCTTATATAGGCACACATAATGAAATAAAAAAAATATTTTTTTTTTCAGTTTTCCATAAGGGTTAGGGTTAGGTTAGGGTTAGGCTAGGGTTAGGCTAGGGTTAGGGTTAGGCTAGGGTTAGGGTTAGGCTAGGGTTAGGGTTAGGCTAGGGTTAGGGTTAGGCTAGGGTTAGGCTAGGGCTAGGGTTAGGCTAGGGTTAGGGCTAGGCTAGGGTTAGGGCTAGGGTTAAGGGTTAGGGTAGGGTTAGGGTTGGGCTAGGGTTAAGGGTTAGGGTTGGGCTAGGGTTGGGCTAGGGTTAGGGCGAACTAGGATTAGGGTTAGGATTAGGATTAGGGTTGGGATTAGGGTTAGGGGTGTGTTGGGGTTAGGGTTGGAGCAAGAATTGAGGGGTTTCCACTATTTACCAACTTTGGGGGTCTAAAAATTGGGGTCTAAAAAATCACTTTTGTGGAAATAAAAAAGACTTTTTATTTTCACGGCTCTGCGTTTATAAACTTCTGTGACGCGCTTGGGGCTTAAAAATGCTCACCACACATCTAGATAAGTTCCTTAGGGGGTCTAATTTCCAAAATGGGGTCACTTGTGGGGGGTTTCCACTGTTTAGGCCCATCAGGGGCTCTGCAAACGCAACATGATGCCCGCAGACCATTCCATCAAAGTCTGCATTCCAAAATGGCACTCCTTCCCTTCCGAGCTCTCCCATGCGCCCAAACAGTGGTTCCCCCCCACATATGGGGTATCAGTGTACTCAGGACAAATCGCATAATAACTGTGGGGGTATGATTTCTCCTGTTACCCTTGTAAAAATAAAAATTTGGGCGCGAAAAGATCATTTTTGTGGAAAAAAAATGGATTTCTTATTTTCACGGCTCTACGTTATAAACTTCTGTGAAGCACTTGAAGGTTCAAAGTGCTCACCACACATCTAGATAAGTTCCTTCATGGGTCTAGTTTCCAAAATGGAGTCACTTGTTGGGGGTTTCCACTGTTTAGGCCCATCAGGGGCTCTGCAAACGCAACATGATGCCCGCAGACCATTCCATCAAAGTCTGCATTCCAAAATGGCACTCCTTCCCTTCTGAGCTCTCCCATGCGCCCAAACAGTGGTTCCTCCCCACATATGGGGTATCAGCGTACTCAGGACAAATCGCATAATAACTGTGGGGGTATGATTTCTCCTGTTACCCTTGTAAAAATAAAAATTTGGGGGTGAAAAGATCATTTTTGTGGAAAAAAAAATGGATTTCTTATTTTCACGGCTCTACGTTATAAACTTCTGTGAAGCACTTGAAGGTTCAAAGTGCTCACCACACATCTAGATAAGTTCCTTCATGGGTCTAGTTTCCAAAATGGGGTCACTTGTTGGAGTTTTCCACTGTTTAGGCACATTAAGGGCTCTCCGAACGCAACATGGCATCCGATCTTAATTCTAGCCAATTCTGCGTTGAAAAAGTCAAACGGTGCTCCATCCCTTGCGAGCTCTGCCGTGTGCTGAAAAAGGGGTTTACCCCCACATATGGGGTATCGGCGTATTCAGGAGAAATTGTACAACAAATTTTGTGGTTGATTTTCTCATTTAACACTTGTGAAAATAAAAAAAATTGGTTCTGAAGTAATTTTTTTCCAAAAAAAAGTTAAATGTTAATGTTTTCCATCCACATTGCTTTCGTTCCTGTGAAGCACTTAAAGGGTTAATAAACTTCTTGAATGTGGTTTTGAGCACCTTGAGGGGTCTAGTTTTTAGAATGGTGCCACTTTTGGGTATTTTCTGTCATGTACACCCCTCAAAATGACTTTAAATATGATGTGGTCCCTAAAAAAAATGGCTTTGTAAATTTTGTTGTAAAAATGAGAAATCGCTGGTCAACTTTTAACCCTTATAACTTCCTAACAAAAAAAATTTTGCTCCCAAAATTGTGCTGATGTAAAGTAGACATGTGGGAAATGTTATTTATTAAGAAATTAATGTGACACATCTCTCTGAATTAAGGGCATAAAAATTTAAAGTTTTAAAATTGCAAAATTTTAAATTTTTTTGCCATATTTCTGTTTTTTTCATAAATAAACACAAGACTTATCGAAGAAATTTTACCACTAACATGAAGTACAATATGTCACGAATAAACAATCTCAGAATCAGCAGGATCCATTAAAGCGTTCCAGAGTTATAACCTCATAAAGGGACAGTGGTCAGAATTGTAAAAATTGGCCTGGTCATTAAGCTGCAAACTGGCTCTGTCGCTAAGGGGTTAATTAAACCTGAAAGTTTCTACTCCAATTACATCTCAGTTGTTTCATTTAATATCCAAAATAGTGGCCTGCAGAGCTGAAATCACAAAGCTTTCATCACAGGCCAAATATTTCTGGGCCTGGCTATATGTGCCCAGACTGTCAGTATTGATTTTACAGCACCTCTGTACTGTGTCCATAATGGCCCTAAAATACTGTATAGTTACTAGGATGCAATACTCTTAAGTGCCACTAGATGGCACTCTTCACTGTCAAAGTGGCTTTATTACTTTTGCACTGTGCAGATCCCAGGATCCATGACAGACCGCGGAGGCTGCAATATGGTTTGCCACCTGTTTTCCAAAGTGGATCACTCCTGCCAAGGAGGATATCACCCTCTATAGGAAGCTTATAATGCATATGTGCCACTCATCCGCAATGCCCTCTTTTATGCGGGTAAATCGTGCTGCAGATCTGGCAATGGATGTCTGGCACACATGATGGTTACTGTGTGCCAAGCATATGCAGCTCTTGTATGTGAGTGTCTGTCCGTCTCACTCTAAACATCAGATAAAGCAAAGGAGGTTTTTCGTACTCCACACCACACACTAGGGAATTAGCATGATTGGGTTCACTCAATTCCCCAAAAATTATGTTGTGCATGAATAAAATAGGCAAAATTGCATGTGACTACCAAATCTTGTTGGGATGGACAGCACAGTGGGGTAAAAAAAAAAAAAAAAAAAAAAAGAAATTTGAGTTGATTGTCCACAAGGTGGCAGTCACATCCCAGGTCTCAGAATAATAAGAGCTCAATGATAAGTGATCGTCATGTCGCGCCAGCCACGTGTGCAGAATACCATCTGCATACCTATAGTTCGGAGGATGCATGGATATATGGAAGGCATGAACAGATAATATTCTAGTACTTGGTATCTAGCTTTCTAGACTTTTCATCTGAGTGATTAATCCAATTTACATCCCATTTCTGACATTAGCATCTCCATAAAGGGCATTATGCGTGAACTCCCTCTAGTGGTGGCTGCAGGTATTTACAACATTATCATTTATTTCCTTGATGTCTTAAGCGTTTTTGTTTTGTTTGTTTTTTTAATTTTCACTTTTGTTTTTTCATCTCCTTCCATGGTCCAAAACTTATTAACTTATTTTTATTTTTACCTGACATAGATATTTTTCTAAAATATTTCTTTCATCATCATTACTTTTTTACTCCCCCCTTGTAGCTTGAACCTGCCATTATTTGATCGCCAGTTCTATATACTGCAATACTACAGCTAGCCACTGGAACTGCTATACAATGTAATTGCACTCTTGAATGCCGACTTTAGAAGTTCCTGGGAAACCCCTTTAAATAATGCTGGATCCCTGCAGTCACCACTAGAGGGAGCATGCAGAATACCGAGTTTACTATGTAGAAAGTATGCAGCAAGTTCCCTCTAGTGGCGGCTACTGGCAGGAAGAATTATAATTGACCTACAGTATATACTGTATGTCTATGCTGAGGGTTTGGACCTTTGCATCAGAAATGCAGAGATCAGACTACTATAAAGGTAAATGATGACATTAACACATAATGTGGAAACTACTTCCTATGACCCCTGAACTTTTACATTCGCAAAGTCCTAATCAGCTTTTCTCCTAGTCTTGCTGATTGCACAATAGCAGAGATTTTCCGTAGCGGCTAGATGAAAAGTTTTATCACCTATATCAATTATTTTTCTTTTTTTTATTTACTTGCACAAGTTGTCTGCAGATTCTTCATTCTCCCCAAGGTTGGCAGATGTCAATGCAGAATTATGGTGAAGAATCAGCTACATCAATATCCAGACATCTGTGCTGTAAATGTACATACCGGTCAGATCTAATCTAATGTAGCCCACCCGCCAGAGATGCTACAAGAGCTATGCAATTAAAGGGGTTATTGGCTGTGAACCACCCTTAATCTATGCCCTAACTTAGCTAATAAATGGCGAGTCTAAATAGCTGCAGGTATCCATTGAATACTACGGATGCCCGCTGAGTCCTACGGGCACCCTGCAATGCTTTGTGGAAAGATGAACATTTAAGGTGCGGTTTTCCCGATCTCATTAGTTAATGAGACCCTCGATATTTCCAAACATGATAATCCCTTTAACTCTATCTCTGCCAGGTGGACCAGTACTGGCCTGTATATTACCATAGGAAACTGTGACTTACCCTATGTGACTTCAATCCCTCCGCTGCGATCCGTCTCCTGTCTGCCATTTGCTCGCTGCTCTGAGCTTTCGCTCCTAATTCCAGATGTATTTTCTATTACTGATTAGAAGCCAAACTGCCCACGTGTCGCCCCTCGGAGTCCGGTTTCTGCACTCATCCTCGAAGTCACCTCTGAATCCTTCTCATCTCCACCTCCGTATTATTTATTACTTATGTCCTATCGATCTGACGTTCACTGGGTGTTAAAAAAAAAAACAAAAAAAACCCCTTCCGTTGCCCGTCACCTCTCATCTCCATGTCTTATGCAATAGTTGTATCTCATCCCTGTAACACCTGTCCACATCTCTGCTCTTCTTCCAACCCAGTGCGAGCCGTCCGGTGGAATGTGCGGAGAATCTGCTACCATGAATTCCAGGGCATTTTTTAGGAGTCCGCCCTGTGACTACTGCTCAGTCGGCTGTCACTTCTGTCTTGTACTACTTTATATTGTGACTCAATGGTTTCTCCAATGCAAAGATTTTTCCATCAGAGGCGTTTTGCAGAACGCTCAAATAACAACTTCATATTTTTGCACCTTTTTAGCCACTTTGGGCCATTGACTTGTTGGTTGGGCCATCATTTAGTTTGCCCAAGCTCTCCGACTGTGCTGCAACGTATCAAAAAAGTCTGCAGTGAATGGACGTCTCCTTAAGGCGTCCATCAAGGGACTATAAAATAGTATAATAGTATGCCATATATGCTAGACGTTGTATATCTCCATTCTTCTTCCCTAGCAGGCATTAAAAAATATTCATATTTTGGGGGGTATTTTTTTCACCTAAATGCATGTATATTGGGCTAAAAATCTAAATTTTTGCAATTGGGTTTGATAAAAAAAAATTGCACTGTTTGCCTCTGCATTGCATCATCTGTTGCTGTATGAGTTCTCTGAGAATCCATCAGTGAGCTCATTCTCACTGGAGAGTTTGCAACTTCTTTATCTGTCTTTTTTTCTCAGCTGCTCCGTGCTGCTTTCGGACCACATCAAAGTTGAGCTGAACATTAGAGGAGCTTAGCAAAAGAAAGTTGAAAGAACTCACTGATGGATTCAAAGAGTCTGTAAAAGCCCAAATGGTGCAATGTTTTTAATGAGACCCAATTTCAAAAGTGATTTTTAGCCACAAATACATACGGTACATTTAATATTAAAAAAAAAAAGTCCCAAGAATTTCCATAGCCTTAAGGCATTGTTTAGGAGGGCTCAAGAAATTCATAGAAGCCATCACATAGGCTGGTGAGCGTACAGTCTATAATGGTACGATTGATGCAGAACAGCGGAGCGCCTCCTTTCATCGAGCCAATAAGTAGGTTTGTTATAATTTGGCAGCGACCCATTGTATCACTTTCAAGTAATTCCCCTTGAAAAACTGAGGCCGTATAATAAGTACAGAGGATCTGTCTCCATATTTTCTAATGCAAACTGCATAGATCTCTTGGGTCGGATGATGCTAGTGGTTCCGAGCTCATTTTTAATATCGGACAGAGAAACTTTCACAGACAGCCATTCTGACAAAATGTAAATTCCACAGCCCCACCAGGTCTGGATTAGTTTATCAATGTATGTAGTTTGCATTATGAAATCTGGTGACCATTTCGCTTTAAAATAGGAATGGGTCTGGACGACGTTAGTAGAAAATGGTTTGTGCGCAGACAGACAGGAAACAAGATGCCCGGAGCCAATTCTCTAAAGGACGTATCTTTTTTTCTACTCCATTATTTCACCTGAATTTAAAGGGGTTGTTCCCCTTCAGAAAATGTAATTCCCTAGGGCGCAGATTATTAAAAAAAATATAGCCACATTTTACGACATGTTGTTCCCAGGTCTTGCGCTGAGTCTCTGCCTGTGGTGTCCGGTATTGGCTGCAGTGCTGATGGCAGCGCTGCAGCCAATCAGTGATCTCAGGAAATCTGCTCTTGTTGCATAAGTAGCAGAGGATTCGGATGTGGAGTCACACTGAAGGGGTAAAATCCACTGTGGAAGCCCACAACAGGAGCATGATGTGGATTGCAAAATTTGCTTTTTTTTTTTTTCCCATGCAGAATTTTTTTCATATGGTTGTTTTTTTTTTTTTTGCAAAACCCCATATAAATTGCTACAGAATCACTGGGGAAATCGGCCACGTACCCAGGTGCATTACAGAGGCTTTCCACTGACGGCTGTGGTCACCGATTGTCTGCAGACGTTACAGCACTGGCTGATGATGTGGCGTAGGGAGGCGATACCGTACATAGTGTTAGTGATCGCACACCATTCCTGACAAGGGTAGGGTTAAACCAGAGGCCATTATTTCGTGAGGACTGCGAGTATTGAATTGCACACCCGTGCTCCTTTCCAAGTGCTGAGATCCTTCTTTGCTCGGCTGCCACTAACGCTGCTATAATAATGGATTTTCCAGTTAGCACGACATGTCAGGGCTGCCATAGAAAAAAGAAAAAAAGAGAGAGAACGCAGCAAATCAAATCCATCCTTAGCGTCGCCCAAAGGAGCCGGACGGCCCCGTGGGCGCTGCACCCATCACCCAGTCCCACCCACTCATTAGCACAGCGCTATACATCAGTGCTTCCACCTTGCAGCAAATAACGGTATAGTAATATTACGGTAGAGCGCGTTAAAGGCACGGTAACTGGCAGCCATGGTTTGCTTGACAATTCATTACCGTAAGTCTCAGGTCATTTGTGCTGAACTGATATGGGGAAGACGGGCGAGATATGGGAGGACACAACGTGCAGGGGAAAAAAAAAGCTATTGAAACGTTCATGAAGACTCAAGTGAGCCGTGGGCAGAGCCATTAATCACACGTCCGCAGGCAGCCATCTTTCCCTTATCCCCCTCTAACATCACCAGAGGAGCGTGGCATGACACCTCTCCTCCGTGTGACACCATGCAAACTCCCTCTGGTTTGATTTCTTCCATAAGGAAACGTCAGTGCACAATGGAAAAGCAAAAAAGACGCTCCTACCACATCTGGATGTAGATGGGGGTAAACGAAAAGCGATGACGTCTGGGTTGTCGCTGATACGTCCTGAGACTCGCCATGTCATCATGGGAGGACAGGAAAGAAAATATCCGTGTTTTAGGTCCATAATTCTGGTCTGATTTATTTTTTTAAAGTGGTGTTGTGATAGGAAGAGATTATCCACAGTATAGATGGTAACCTCTAGATTGGGGGGTGAATCCTGCTGATCGGCAGAAGGGGGTATGCTTATCCCTGGCAGTGTGCACATGTGACCGCCGCTCCATTCATTCAGCCACACTTGTTGTTTGCAGCTCTATACTAGCAGAGATAAAAGTGCCCCAATGGTGTCCCCCAAAAAACTATTCTATGGCTGGGTGATAACATCTCCCTATCAGAGTACCCCTATAATGTCTCTCTCTACCCATCTGTACTCCAAGGACGATTTCACTCATCCAAGATTCACCGTCCACGTTCATACCACGATTTCTGGACTTCCCGCCGACTTGTAGTCAGCAGCTTCAATATATATGTCTGTGAGGCTGTTGAGTTCAGGTCAGAAGACCACGGGTGGTCCGTACACGGACCTCCAAGACTGCGATGCGTGAAACCCACCTAAACTCTCTGCGTAACGTGAAAAGTATATTCCGGTCTGGTACGCCGCCTGCCCTGCACAATTTGCAACCAAAATATACAATACTGTATGAAGCATGGATCTCTCACCTCACGGGTATGCTGGGAGTAGTAGTGCTTGCAGCAAATCCTCGCTGCTAGATAACTGTTGTACTTTACCTAGATGAGTACTACAAGTTGCAGCTGTGTATATGTTCATGCAAAGAGAAAAATGGAGCAGACAGGTGAATAAAGTAAAAAAATAGTCATCTTTATTAAATAAGTACAGACAAATATCGAGACATGTAGTAATGAATAAAGTAATGAACATGACAATACCGCAGGATAAAAGAACAGAAGCACCCGGACACAAGAGCAACCATAATGCAAATCGTGGGGTACAAATATAAGTAACTAGATAGTAAATATCGCCACACAGGATCCACCTGGACAAGACAACACCGCAGAGTGTGTGTGTGGAGATATCCAGAAGGCGCTGAATGCGCCAAATATAGAGAGCGGTATCTTACCACAGGTGGAGGCAAAGGCTGTGGAGGTCCGGGGCCAGGTTGGGGGCAAGCCAATATTTGGCGCATTCAGCGCCTTCTGGATATCTCCACACACACACTCTGCGGTGTTGTCTTGTCCAGGTGGATCCTGTGTGGCGATATTTACTATCTAGTTACTTATATTTGTACCCCACGATTTGCATTATGGTTGCTCTTGTGTCCGGGTGCTTCTGTTCTTTTATCCTGCGGTATTGTCATGTTCATTACTTTATTCATTACTACATGTCTCAATATTTGTCTGTACTTATTTAATAAAGATGACTATTTTTTTACTTTATTCACCTGTCTGCTCCATTTTTCTCTTTGCATGAACATTTTGCTATTGGAGTGGGTGCTTTGTGGCCTCCTGCCTTGGGGGGGCTGTCTTGATACAGCCTCACCTTTTTTGACATTTGGATAATGTCACTGAGGTTTGTGTATTTATTAGCTGTGTATATGTGTAGTATGTCACCGCCGCATACAGCCATTTTCTACCTAAAACCTTAAATGCGTTTGTCTTGGAATAGAAAGCGAGCGTGCCGTAACCCACAGCAACCGATTAGGGCTCCGCTTGCACTGACTAATTTGCACTAAATCAATCTTATTTAATTGCTGATTGTTTTTCATTCTGGGTAAATTTAATAGGGCAGTAATAGCAATCTGTGCATACAGTGCTGAGGGGTCTTAAAGGGGAACTCCAGGGACACATCATAATATAGAAGGTGGCTGCACCTTCTAGTCCCCAATGGATGTTTCAGCCACTGGAAGTACACAGAGTCACATCATTAATCTACATCTTATAGACATTTAAAGGGGTTGCCTCCATCTTTGTAGATAGATATGATCAGATAGTGCTGGTAAAAACAAGCACTTTTGCCATTTGCTGCTTTTCAGCTGTTCTTGAGATATTAACACTTTTTTTGTGGTTTACAGCCCGTTGCCTAGGAGACCGACCACCGCTCCTGTCTATGCTTGTATGCAGTGTGCTGAAGTGTATGATGTAGCAGCGCATTCCAGCTTCAAAACAGTGCTTACAAGTTCAATAGAAAAGCGCTTGTAAGCACTGTACATTTTTGGCTGTCTGGCAGCAGGTGTCGGTCTCCAAGGCAACAAGCTGTAAACAAAAAAACTGTTAATATCTCAAGAACTGGCTGAAAATTTTAATAAGCTGTAAATTGCAAAACAGCTTGTAAATACAAGCAATCTGACAATATCAATGTATGAAGATGGGGAGTAACCCTTTATATGGGCAACATTGCTAAATCTTTATAAAATAAGCAACTTTTCAATGTACCTCTTATAAAAAGGTCTGTGTTTTAAAGAACAGAGGGATTGTTAACTTTAGTTTACTGTTCATTGCCTAGGGTTATGGCCACTTCTGTGGTCTATTAGGGGATGACTGGTTCTACATCCTCTATTTAAAGGTACGTGTGAATTCACAGGGACTGGAATTTTTCCATTTCATATTTCAATGTACAGCCAGTAAAATAAGTATTGAATACTTGACAAATTTTCTAAGTAAATCTATTTGTAAATTTGCTATTGGCATGAAATTCTCATTAGATGTTGGTAACAACCCATCCAATCCACACAGGCAAAGAAATTAAACCATAGATGTCCATAACTGAATTTATATGTAATAATGAGAAATGACACTAGGAAAAAGTATTGAACACATGAACAAAGAGGTGAAAAAAGCCATGGAAACTCATGATACCAGCTGAAATCTATCAGTAATTAGAAAGCAATCGTGCCACTTAGTGAAAGTGTCACTTAGGTCTCATTACCAAGGTGCCACACAAGAAACTTCTCATGTTGGGTAAAACCAGTGAGCCATGTCAAGACCTTGACAACCTTATTGTTGCAAATCATACTCATGGCATTGGTTTCAGAAGAAGTGGAAAGAACATAATTTCATCATAAACCGGCTGTGACCAGGAGCTCCCCGTAAGATTTCAGACAGAGGAGAGAGAAGAATTATCAGACGATAAGAGTACACTGTCCAAAAGCTGACGACCATCTGTGGAGAGCTATGGAAAGACCTGGAATTAGCAGGTACAATAGATTCAAAGAAAACTATAAGTAATACACTCAACCTTCATGCCCTGTATGCTCACAAGACTCGATTGCTAAACAAAAAGCATGTTCAAGCTCGTTTAAAGTTTCCTCAACAACATTTAGACAAGCCTGTGAAATACTGGGAGAATATAGTCTGGTCAGATGAGGCCAAAATTGATCTCTTTGGTTGCCAGAAATACCCACCATGTTTGGAGGCCAAAGACAATGCATATCACCCCAAAAACACCATACCAACAGTGAAGTTTAGAGGTGGGAACATCATGGTATGCGGCTGTTTTTTAGCATATGGTACTGGCAAATTTCACATCATTGAAGAAAGGATGAATAGACAAATGTACAGAGACATTCTTGATAAAAATCTGCTGCCATCTATCAGGATGATGAAGATGAAACGAGGTTGGACATTTCAGCAAGACAATGATCCCAAACACACAGCGAAGGAAAATTTCAGTTAGTTTCAGAAAGAAAATGAATCTGCTAGAATGACCCAGCTGATCACCGGACCTGAATCCAATAGAAAATCTATGGGCAGGAACTAAATCTCAGAGTTCATAGAAGGAGCCCACGGGACCTTCAGGAGGTGAAGTGTTTGTGTGGAAGAATGGGCCAAAACACCAGCTGAGCAATGGCTGCCACTAGTTTTTCCATACAGGAGGCGCCCTGAAGCTGTCATCACCAACAAAGACTTTTGTACAAATTATTAAATATATTTCAGTAACCTTGTTCAATACTTTTCCCCTGTGTCATTTCTCTTTATCACTTGTAACTTAATTTATGGACATCCATGGTTTGATTTATTTGTCTGTGTGGATTAGATGGGTTGTTACCAACATCTGGTGAGATTTTCATGTCAATAGCATCTTTAGGCCGGAGTCACACTTGCGTGTGTGATGCGAGAAACTCGCATCTTTATACCCGGCACTGTCGCCGGCACTCGGGACCGGAGCGTTCAGCTGCATAGAAATACATGCAGCCACACACTCTGGTCCTGAGTGCCGGCGGCAGTGCCGGGTATTGATGCGAGAGACTCGCGCGAGTTTCTTGCATCACACCCGCAAGTGTGACCCCGACTGTAGAGATAAATTTACTTAGAAAATTGGTGACGTATTTATACCCTCTGTATATTAATAAACAGAGATGAAGTTGCACTTTTGGATGTAGATTATCTACTAATTTAATTAGGATTTTGTGCAGAATCGTCATCAAATCCTGACCATGTGGACACCAGTAAAATACTTTGCATGATAAGTTTTTGGTATTTTTTTTGCTAGAGGGGAATGGTATTTTCAGACTGCATCTGCACGTATGGTTCCATAGTTTGACTTACAGGAACAGCATCACAAATCCCAAAGTGTACGCACAGCAAGCAAACCATTACATGGATAACCCATCGCTGCATCAAGGTTTTGGGTAATTTCTTCTTAGAAGTCGGGTTATGATAATGTTAGATATACACTCACTGGCCACTTTATTAGGTACACCTGTCCAACTGTGTGTTAAGACTTAATTTCTAATCAGCCAATCACATGGCGGCAACTCAGTGCATTTAGGCATGTAGACATGGTCAAGACAATCTCCTGCAGTTCAAACCGAGCATCAGTATGGGGAAGAAAGGTGATTTGAGTGCCTTTGAACGTGGCATGATTGTTGGTGCCAGAAGGGCTGGTCTGAGTATTTCAGAAACTACTGATCTACTGGGATTTTCACGCACAACCATCTCTAGGGTTTACAGAGAATGGTCCGAAAAAGAAAAAAAATCCAGTGAGCGGCAGTTCTGTGGCCGGAAATGCCTTGTTGATGCCAGAGGTCAGAGGAGAATGGGCATACTGGTTCGAGCTGATAGAAAGGCAACAGTGACTCAAATTGCCACCCGTTACAACCAAGGTAGGCAGAAGAGCATCTCTGAACGCACAGTGCGTCGAACTTTGAGGCAGATGGGCTACAGCAGCAGAAGACCACACTGGGTACCACTCCTCTCAGCTAAGAACAGGCATCTGATGGCTACTTTCAGCAGGATAATGCGCCATGTCATAAAGCTCGAATCATCTCAGATTGGTTTCTTGAACATGACAATGAGTTTACTGTACTCAAATGGCCTCCTCAGTCACCAGATCTCAATCCAATAGAGCATCTTTGGGATGTGGTGGAACGGGAGATTCGCATCAGGGATGTGCAGCCGACAAATCTGCGCCAACTGTGTGATGCCATCATGTCAATATGGTCCAAAATCTCTGAGGAATGCTTCCAGCACCTTGTTGAATCTCTGCCACGAAGAATTGAGGCAGTTCTGAAGGCAAAAGGGGGTCCAACCCGTTACTAGCATGGTGTACCTAATAAAGTGGCCAGTGAGTGTATATTGTGTGATAGTGTGAACGCATCCTATATTTCTAAGAAATAATCGAACTGATGTCAGCAGTTTATGACAGCAAGCTGACCACATCACGTGTAGAGGCAAAGTGAGAACGGCTTGTCCCAAAAAGAGAAAAGTTTGTGAATTTTCACCTATACTATTGATTAAAAAGCTCTTTAACTTTCCGTCAGGTACAGACTGGGGCTGAAATTCAGCCCTGGCATTTGAAATCACACAGGCCCATATTGTCCCCGTCCCGATGAACCAGATGGGATATATTACTAATATTAGGCTACTTGCGTGCGCAGTGCAAGCGCGCATAAAAAACGCATCATGCGTTTGCGGTTTCTTGTTTTTTGTGCATGGTTTTTACAAAAAACTGCATGCGTTTTTTTGCGCTGACATGCGCATGGTCATGGTCAGCGCTCCCATAGACTATAATGTGTTTTTGGGTGAATTTTGTGCGCATTACGTGCGCATGCGTTTTTTTGAGACAGGTCGGACACACAAAAATTGCAACAGGATGCATTTTGTGCGCCCGGGAGCACACTTTAAAAAAAAAAAAAACGCATGCGCATACAAACGCGTACAAACGTATGACTATGCACACCCATGTTAATTATAGGAAATAAACGCATGCGCATTTAAAAAATTTAAAAAACGGAAGTGTGAAACCAGGCTTACCCTGGATGGAGGAAAGGAAGATTTTCTACAAGACCAATATTTGTAATGATACCCGTGGCCTGCTGGTAAGTGATGGAGTCAGCGACTTTGTGCTCCGTCACAACTCTTCTACTTCATATCTCAGAACTCCTCAAAAAATAACTGTGATAAAACACTCCGGGATCGCCTTTGCTGGGGTCAAAGGTCACGTGCGTTCAGCATGAAACTCAGGCGCAGAGCTGGGATTCGGGTATAACTGACACTGGGTCAGGTTTATTAATGGTGAAAGCAATGCAAAAGGAAATAAAACATAAAACAAATCCTTGCCTGTCCGGCACTAACCAAACAAGGTACAACCTAACTACCAACTGGAGGGCTTCTCCCGTCCAGCCAAACCACAGTTGCAGTGGGCACTGCTTCCACTTACGTGTGTCTCTCACACAGACAGGCTCTCTGTGTTCCCAGGCTGAGACCCTCACACAACCACCTGGCATCCTTTTATATCCACCTCCCATTATTCATTAGCAAGCAGGTGCGATACTGACCAGACTAGGCCACATAGGAAAGGAATTTGGGCGAGATATACCCGCCCTCATCCACTATTCCCACATGATTCTCACATATCCCCCCCCCTCTGCTCAGACCACTCCGGTCGAGCAATGACACCCACCAAACAGTGCACTCGGGACAGGGCATCTGCATTTCCCATCTGTACCCCTGGGCGGTGCTCCACCGTAAAAGTGTAGGCCCGCAGGGCAAGGAACCACCGGGTCACCCGGCTATTCCGTTCCATGTTCAAGTGCATCCACTTGAGAGGGGCATGGTCAGTGATCAGCCTGAACTTTCGGCCCACCAGGTAACATTTGAGGGCCTCTAGAGCCCACTTAATGGCGAGGCACTCTTTTTCTACGACTGCATACCTTTGCTCGTGTTTATTCAGCTTCCTGCTGAGATAGAGGACTGGGTGTTCCACTCCGTCCCTCACTTGTGAGAGTACGGCCCCGATACCGGTATCAGAGGCATCTGTTTGTACCACAAACTCGCTGCAGAAGTCCGGAGTCACCAGTACGGGCTGAGAGCAAGTGCCCGTTTTAGGCTATGGAAGGCTTCTTCAGCCGCTAAACTCCATTTAATCATGACGGAGACTTTCCCTTTTGTAAGATCCGTCAGGGGGGTAGCGATGGCTGCAAAATTGGGTATGAACCGGCGATAATAGCCGGCGATCCCCAGGAAGGCTTGTACCTGCTTCTTGTTGACAGGTTGCGGCCAGTCCTGAACTGCCTGAATCTTATCAACCTGGAGTTTAACAACACCCCTCCCAATTACATACCCCAAATACCGGGCTTCTTCTAGCCCGATGTAACATTTCTTGGGGTTCGCGGTTAGACCTGCCTCCCACAGGTCGTCAATCACAGCTTGTACTTTCTGGAGATGAGTCTCCCAGTCCAAGCTGTAAATGACAATGTCGTCCAAATAGGCCAAAGCGTACCGCCTATGTGGCCTCAGGACTCGATCCATCAGTCTCTGGAAGGTCGCCGGTGCTCCGTGCAGTCCAAACGGCATATACACATACTGAAATAGACCTTCTGGGGTAGCAAATGCCGTCTTTTCTCTGGCAGCCTCCGCCAGAGGGATCTGCCAATACCCCTTTGTTAGGTCTAGGGTCGTAATATACCGGGCTTTTCCTAACCGATCTATTAACTCGTCGACCCGGGGCATAGGGTAGGCATCAAATTTTGAGACCGCATTCAGTTTCCTGAAGTCATTGCAGAACCGGATGGTGCCGTCCGGTTTAGGAATTAGCACAATCGGGCTGGACCAAGCACTGTGCGATTCCTCAATGACGCCTAACTCTAACATTGCCTTCACTTCTCGGGAAACGGCTTCACGGCGCGCTTCCGGGATTCGGTAGGGCTTTACGTGAACTGTGACACCAGGTTCCGTTACAATGTCATGTTTCATTAGCGTAGTCTGCCCGGGTTTTTCTGAGAAAAACTTTTGGTTGTGAAGTAGAAACTGCCTGACCTCAGTCTTTTGCCGCTCCGAGAGAGTCTCTGCAACCCGTACCTCCGGTACGGTATGTGAGCAGACGGGACGGGCCAGCTCCGCTGACAAGGCAGACCAATCTTTCCAGGGTTTTATCAGATTTACATGATAAATCTGTTCAGGTTTCCGTTTATCTGCCTGGTATACTTTGTCGTTTACTTCACCAACTCTTTCCTTAATCTCAAAGGGGCCCTGCCACTTTGCCAGGAACTTACTGTCCACCGTGGGGACCAGGATCAACACCCTATCTCCGGGTGCAAACGTACGGATCTTGGCGCCCCTATCATAGATTCTTTTTTGGGCTCCTTGAGCCTGTATCATGTGTTCTTTGACGATAGGCATAACAGCCGCAATACGGTCCTGCATTTGTGTGACGTGATCTATCACTGTTTTAAACGGTGTGACCTGACCCTCCCAGGTTTCTTTTGCAACGTCTAACAGTCCGCGAGGACGTCGGGCGTACAATAACTCGAAAGGCGAGAATCCCGTGGAAGACTGGGGTACTTCCCTGATGGCAAAAAGCAAATACGGAAGTAAATAGTCCCAGTTCTTCCCATCCTTGTCTATCATCTTTCTCAGCATCTGCTTCAGAGTTTTATTGAACCGTTCGACCAACCCGTCTGTTTGAGGGTGATACACGGATGTGCGTAACGGTTCGATTTGTAACAATCGGCAGAGCTCCTTCATTACCCTGGACATAAAGGGGGTCCCCTGGTCGGTGAGTATCTGTTTTGGTATACCGACCCGACTAAACACATGCACCAGTTCCTTGGCAATCGTCTTGGTGGCCGTGTTACGCAAAGGGATGGCCTCCGGGTAACGAGTGGCATAATCCAAGATGACCAGGATATGTTGGTGTCCACGTGCAGACCGTGGAAGGGGCCCAACTAAATCCATCCCAATCCTCTCAAACGGGACTTCAATAATAGGTAGGGGTACCAAAGGGCTACAGAACCGGGGCTTAGGTGCAGAGGCTTGGCAGTCAGGACAAGACTCACAATATACACGAATATCGTGATGCATGCCTGGCCAAACAAAACAGTGTAATATCCTTTCGGTGGTTTTCTGGACTCCCAGGTGACCTCCCATCACATGTCCGTGGGCCAGGTCCAGCACCTGCCGCCGGTAGGGTTTTGGCACGACTAATAGTTGCACCGTATCTTCCCCCTTTTTCTCTATCTGATAGAGTAAATCATTCTCCAGAACCATGTAAGTATATGCCAGCCTAGAGCCAGGTTCTACGGGTACCCCATTTATCACTTTTACATTTGTCCTAGCCTGAGAAAGTGTAGGATCCTTTATTTGCTCGCTTTGGAAGTCATCTTTCTGAACTTCTAAATCCGGCAGACGGGGAGGTGGACGGCTGTTGGCCTCCTCCTCTTCCCCGGTCTCCTCCGTATCACCCGCCATGACTGAAAACGGGAACTGCAGGTCATTTCCCGCAGACTCTTCCCCCGAGTCTTCCGGGGAGACATCTTCCAGGGGTTCGAGACCCCCATGCGCCCTGGGAGAAGAATCATGTACACTATTACCCGAGGGCATCAACTGATTCTCCCACAATTGCCAGAAGTGGGGAAAATCCCGGCCCAGGATAACATCATGCAATAACGCCGGGACGAGTCCCACTTTATGTTGCACAGACCCATAGGAAGTAGTAATGCATATGACCGTGGTGAGGTACGAACAGGTGTCTCCATGCACACACGTTACAGAAAATTTGTCTGATGGTCCAGTCGGGGCTGACACCAGACTGGCCTTCACCAGAGTCACCACACTTCCCGAGTCTAACAATGCCACCACATTTTTGCCATCAACAGTTAAATCACACAAGTGTTTTTCACATCCTTTTGACCGGCATTCACACTCACTACCCGTGCAACCATAGACATGCGGTTTTTAGAGTCTGTGATGTCGCACTGCATGGGTTCAGTAGTGACCGGACAGTTCGCAGCAATATGTCCCATCTCTTGGCAGCGGAAACACCTAACGGGCCCCTTGCTTAGACCATAGTTCGTTACTCTCGGCCTCGCAGTGCGGGCAGTCCCATTTTCCTCCCCCACTGTCTTAGGGATTTTTCCATCTCCCCTACTCCCTGGAACAGTCTTACCGGTTCCACGTGGAGATGATGAAGAACGAGGTGGGGTAACGTCGCCTCGGAGTCCTTCCGCCACGGAGTAACGTTCAACCAGATCCACCAGTTGATCTGCCGTCGTAGGATTTCCATGGCTTACCCACTTCCTCAGGGCTGGCGGTAGAGCTCTCAGGTACTTGTCCATGACAACTCTCTGGATTATCTCTGGCGCTGTCAGCACCTCGGGTTGTAGCCACTTCTTCGTCACGTGGATCAGGTCGAACATCTGTGACCGCGGTGGTTTATCCGGCTGATAAGTCCATTGATGCACTCTCTGTGCACGGACAGCGGTCGTCACTCCCAGCCGGGCCAAGATCTCGGCTTTCAGTTTGTCAAAGTCCTGCGCAGCTTCAGGCTCTAAGTCATAATAAGCCTTTTGGGCCTCACCGGAAAGAAACGGGGCAATCAGGCCGGCCCATCGTGCCTTCGGCCATTTTTCTCGCACCGCCGTCCGTTCAAACATGGTCAGGTATGCCTCGACGTTATCTTCGGTCGTCATCTTCTGCCAGTACCGACTCACGTGAATCACTCTCGACTCGGCTTCCAGGTTAACCTCATGTAGGCTTGCCAGGCGCTGCGCCACCTGCTGGAGAAGCGAACGATCGGTAGCTGTCATGTCCACCAACTCCTTCAGCTGGGCCATCATCACCCGATTAGCTTCTTGCTGGACGGCGGTGGACTGTACCAGCGCTTTCACCATGTCCTCCATGCTCATGCTTGCAACGTGTTGCCCGCGTTCTCCACCACAATGTGATAAAACACTCCGGGATCGCCTTTGCTGGGGTCAAAGGTCACGTGCGTTCAGCATGAAACTCAGGCGCAGAGCTGGGATTCGGGTATAACTGACACTGGGTCAGGTTTATTAATGGTGAAAGCAATGCAAAAGGAAATAAAACATAAAACAAATCCTTGCCTGTCCGGCACTAACTAAACAAAGTACAACCTAACTACCAACTGGCGGGCTTCTCCCGTCCAGCCAAACCACAGTTGCAGTGGACACTGCTTCCACTCACGTGTGTCTCTCACACAGACAGGCTCTCTGTGTTCCCAGGCTGAGACCCTCACACAACCACCTGGCATTCTTTTATATCCACCTCCCATTATTCATTAGCAAGCAGGTGCGATACTGACCAGACTAGGCCACATAGGAAAGGAATCTGGGCGAGATATACCTGCCCTCATCCACTATTCCCACATGATTCTCACATAACTTTCTGATCAGTTTCCTGAAATCTTAATGTTTGTTACACAGCTATTGTCACTTTGACAAGAAATTTTGTTTTACCATTCAATATAATTTTTAAGGCCTGTTTCACACTTCCGTTTTTGACCATCAGTTAAAATCCGCCGTTTTGCAAAAAAAACGGATCCGCCTTTTCTTTGGCGGATCCGTTTTTTTCCCCATTGATTTGCATTACCGGCGGATCTTGACGGATGGCCATACGTTGGATCCGTTTTTTTTGCGGATCCGTCAATTTTTTTTGCGTCCGCCGACATGCCTGGACGAACCATGTAACTTTTTTTTTGCTGCAGGATCCGCATTTTATAGTGCGCATGCCCGGAGTCAGCCGGAAATTTAACCCTGAAATCATTTCTGGCGGACACAAAATTCTCTCCCTCTCCCTCTCCCTCTCCCTCTCTCTCTCCCTCTCTCTCTCTCTTTCCGGTGGCATCCGTTCACATCAGTTAGCAACGGATCCGCTTTCCGCCATTTTGCCGGATTTTAACTGACTCAAAAAAAATGAAGTGTGAAACAGGCCTTAGCAGTATGAGTGTCTTAAGAACACCGACTCTGTTAACAACATAGCAGACAATGCAGCCCACGACCAGACAGGCCCATCTGGCATTTGCCAAATGGCTAGTCCGGCCCAGCCTACAGTGAAATGTTCACTACAAACAGCAAAAATAAAATTAGAACAAAAATGCAAAATATCTAAAAGAAAGAGAAATGATAATAAAATATAACATACAATTGCTCCAAAATTGAAATACCTACTGTTGGCAGATTTCTTTAGACTTTCCCATGATGCTACACAAAGATGCAGTGTGTTTCAGGTGTGCATTAAAATACATCCACAGAAGCTTCCAAACACATGACATCATCATATGGGCGGTCCAGAATTGTTTAAAGGCATAGTAATCTTAAGGTACTGTCACACTAAGCGATATCGCTAGCAATATCGCAATAACTTGTGACGTTATAGCGGTATTGCTAGCGATATCGCTGTGTCTGATACTTACCTCCGACCGCCTCCCCCGCTGGTTATCGCTGATCGCGCGAGAACGTCCAGGACTGTTTCTCGTCGTCAGCTTCCTGCGGCGCTTCCTGTGGAGAGACGAGCGTGGAGCCGGGCGGGAGGACGCAGGATCGCCTGGTGTGACAGGTAAGTAGCGACCCCCGTCCCCAGCGATGTCACTGGTGAGATCTGCCTGTGTGGCAGCTCACTAGCGACCACGATGTACCAGCGATCCTGACCGCGTCATATCGCTGGTCGGGATCGCTGGTACATCGCTAAGTGTGACAGTACCTTTAGTGTATGTAAACTTTCGACAGTAAGTAATAAAATGCCTTAAACATTCTCTCATTATTCTGGCATTTGGCAAATATTAATAATTATGGTAATCCTAATTGACCTAAAACAGGAAAGGTGTATTCTGATATCATGTCATATAGTGAGAAAAACATGCAGATGTGTCTTTTTATATAGTGTATGGAAACTTCTGGTTTCATCTGTACATATAATTGATCTATGAAAGCATCTATATTATTAGTAGTATTTTTATTTTGTCATATATATTGCTATATATATGTATTTTATATATGTGTAACTTTGTTTTGTTTTCAATTTTGGACCAATTGTATGTTTTCTATTTTGTTTTTTATTATTTCTGTTTTTAATATATTTTCTTTTTATTCTAATTTTTATTTTTGCCAATTGTAATTTATTTTCGATATGGTTGTGCTGTTCGTAAATAATATTTTTGACTGAACATATGGCACAGTACAGTATAGTATATGTGAAGCTGCATTATGTGCAGGATGCTACGTCGTTTGTAAATCACTTGGTTATATGTTCTATATGGAGCTATCATACACAAAGGTGAACAAAACCCAGAAGAAGCTGCTCTGTACATTTGTTTTTCAGACTTTTGTGAATATAATAAATACCTTATCACTGCTTATGCTGTCTGCACTATACTCCATTTTGTCGGTTTAGGTATATTGTCACCAGGATTTCTCCTCTTTATAGGTATACCGGCTGTGTCACTATGGATTTTCTACTGGACTGATGATTTTGAAACCGGGACTCTGTATTAGGTGGTGAGTGCTCCCCCATTTCTACCCCATTTCTACCCAATGTTGTAGCATACTTGTTTTTTTTTTGTTTTTGTTTTTGTTTTTTTTTTGCAGTTTTACTTATTTTGTACCAGTTTTAGTGACTTTTTTCACCATAGTAAATCTGGTAATACCAACGTGGCATTTTCATAACCAGACAGGGCAGGGCTGGCAGTAATTGCACAAGTCTCCAGGACACTTCTGGATCTCAGGTCTGAGTTGTCAGTGCCTGGACCTCATTTCGTTGCTGGTTTTGGCCGATCTATCACAGATTTGTTGACCCCCGAAGCCTTTTTTTTTTTTGTCCTCCACCCTTCTCTATTCTGTGCGTCCTGCACAGCTGTGCTGAGCACAAAGAGCTGTCCCCGAGCACACAATAGCCCTCTGTCCCTGCCTTCCAGATGCTGGACAGTACCCGGACTCTGAAGGGACTGAAGGGTCGTGCCAGTCTCCTGCTGGTAGCGCGCTTTGTGGCCAGTGATGAAGAGGGGGCACTTTCTATAGATTATCTTTCCAGATGACCTGTGAAGCCACCATGACCTCTGACCCCTTCACCTCCCACATACACCCAAAAACTCTGTCCGGGCCTATAGAAAGACGATGAGATTCATGACCCGGGAGGGATTGTTCTCCTAATACTGGGAAGACGAAGTGTCAAGAAGTCCCTGGGAACCCGACCACAAAATCCATTGTTGCATTAACACCTTGAGTGCTTGGGAATTTGGATTCCTGATATCGTGACATCGATATGTCCATAACCCCCTACTCTGCACAGCTTTTGTTTAACTACTATTCATGTTGACCTTTGGAGAATAGGCTGCTATAGAAAATGTGGGCTTTGGAGCAATAGAAAAACTGATGCACTTTGCAGAAATCTCGCTTCCGTTTTTTTACGCAGTACAAACAGCAGTAATGCAACTGTTTGGTTACTGAACGGTTAATATTTGGACCTTCAGGCAGAGGCGAGCATTGAGTGCATTACCACGCAGACCGATTCTCGGGCTGGTGATTGTTACCGGCCGACGTGGCGTCAATGACAAGTCGCGAATGTCCTCGCAAAGCCCATCCCTCCACTGCAGCAGCACCCTCTGATGCCACTATGCACACTGCAGCAAATAGAGCTATATATATATATATATATATATATATATATATATATATAAACCTCTATGGGCAACATACTGTATGCATTTTTATACAGGTTCACGCTGGGACATAATACTCCACAGTCCCCTACACAAATGGTATGCTCCTTGGAAAACTAAATTATCTGGGGGTTTTCTGGCTAATTCTAATTTAATATCACCTTGTCATCCATATGCGTCCTCAGCCCTGCCTGCACCTCTTAATGCAGCATTGGCTACACTCATTTTTTTTTTCTATTTTCTAGATCTAAAGCAGGAAACAGGGAGATGGTGAGTTTTGGAGCTCCTGACAGGATGCAGCACATACATCGGTGACCCCTTCTTCTTGGGACCCTCACTTCACCTCTTACTTGTAATGAAGCGTCACCAGTGTACACACAGTATGCAGTGGACTTATTCTCCTGTGGGACATTTCTTAGATAATGCTATAGGATTTACTGACTTTACCATAAGGAGCCGATTATCATCTCATGTAGAGGGTTATCACTTGACAGACTCGGCTCTGCTGCATCAGGCAAGCTCACCTCCACTACATCTGGGACATTAGCACTCCTATGGCTGACATACTCAGCTCTGCACATCTGCTCAGCAGAGCGTCCTGCATCTGGCATACTCGGCTCGTGTATGTCCGACAAACACAATACTGCTACATATGTCAATATCATCCTTGCTACATCTGTCAAGTTTAGCATTGCTACATTAGGTAAACTGAGTACCTCTGCCCTTGACACACTGCCCTTGTATGACAAGATGAGCTCTACTACTTATTGCAGTCAGGTGCTGCCATGTATGCCAGTCTTAGCTTTGCTATGCTTTACAATCTGAGCACTGCTACATCTGTCATCCTCACTTTTGCCACATCTGTAAAATTTAGCTACATTTGGTAAGCTAAATGTTTCTACGTTTGATGTATTCAACTTTCCCCTTTGTTTGTAAAATATAGCAGAGCTCAGATTAACAATCTGAGCTTTGCTTCATATGTCAAGTGTAACTGCTATATTAGTCAAGTTTAGTTCTGCTACATTAGTCAAGTTTAGCTCTGCTACATCAGTCAAATTTAGCTCTGCTACGCCTATTAAATTTAGCTCTTAGTTCTGCTACATCAGTCAAGTTTAGCTCTGCTGCGTCTATCAAATGTAGCTCTGCTACATCAGTCAAGTTTAGCTCTGCTATACTTATCAAGTTTAGCTCTGCTACATCTGTCAAATTTAGCTCTGCTACGCCTATTAAATTTAGCTCTTACCTGTGCTACATCAGTCAAGTTTAGCTCTGCTACATTTTGTAAACTAAATTCTTATTCATTTGATATGTTCACCGCTTTGTCTGTTAATCTGAGCTCTGCTACATCTGTCGGCCTCCGCCAGACCCCTAACTTTATGACTAAGCTCCAGTCCCGCAGCTGTATTATTATATAACCTGTCTGGGGTTGCAGGTGTCGCCATCACCGCACACCCCCCATGCACACTCACACTCCTTACCCCGGCTGCTCTGCGGGTCCCTCTCCTGAGTGTGGTCCTCCAGTGTCCTGCTCATATCCCGGGATGTAGACATGAAATATTTCAGGCTTTGGGAGGGACGGGATGCCTCTTCCTCTCTGAGTTTATAGACTTTGGTTTTAGTGCCAGGAAAATAAAATGAGCTTTGCACGTTGAACTCCTGTGTCTGAAAAATTCATGTAACAGCGTGGGATACAAGTGAGGACAAAAGTGATGAAGGCGGTGACAGCAGGTGAATATTACTTATTCTATTAGGGAATTGCAATGGGAGCAGTTGTCTGATGTAATGTTATTAGCAGAAACACTACACTTACCATACTACCAGGGATCTAATAGCAATTATCTTTCAAGGGCTTTCAAATACCCCACGATGGCCCTGCGAGCAGATGCCGAGACAGCCCACGTGGCTCCTGGGCCACCAATACAAAACCTGTGTTGGGCCTCCATCCGCCATTCTGTTTCTAACTCTTGTTTTATTAGGACCCCATATGCAGCAGTGGGTGGCAAACTGGACAGCTGCTGAAGGCCACCGAGGACAAAAATGGAATGGAAATGCATTCAGCCCAAATGTTAGTTCCAGTAGTCTGCAAAGCCCTGATTTTACACCGAGCCCAACATAGAGAAGACTGCAGCTCTTAAAGGGGTTTTTCCAGTATTTAAAGGAAAATACCCACTATGAAGAAAGTGGTAATGTATAGTCACTTGTTTGATATGCACTCCAGTGGTTTCGTTATGATGTACCATCCATGCGCACGTGACTTCTTCAGCAAATCACTTTCATAGTTGTGATGCTTGCATGTATGGCATGTGACCAATTAGAACACTGATTGGCTGCAGCGCTCTCTGGCTCATGGATGGAAAGTCACGGCTGTAGAAAGTAGGCAGAGACCGCTAGGGATTACCAGAGTTGCTGTACTGGGGTCACAGATGGATTAAATGTGGAAGTATAGGTGATTGCTTTATTTTAAGTTGCTGATAAAACCCTGTATGAAAGTATTATTAAAGCATTATGTGGCGGCTTTACATTTATACCTTCACAGATTACCGGTGGATGAAAATCACTTGGGGTTCGTTCACACAAATATATTTTCAGTCCGTGTGCACAAAGTCCTAACCAATTATAGCCTATGTATTTGCACATGTGGGCGATTTGTCCTCTTGGAATAAGTTTCAGCATTTGCTAATCTGGTCCGTATGTATTTATTATTTACTAGCTGAAGAGCCCGGCGCTGGCCGGGCATAGTAACTAACTGTGGTTAGTTATAACAAATTATCCTCCATCCCATAGTCCCGTGCCCATATACCCATCATACATATCCACCATCCCATAGTCCCGTGCCCTTATTTATTATTTATTTATTATATATATTTAGTGCATGTGCATCTCTTGTACCCGTCTGCTATGTGCACAAACACACAGAGCCCGTCACATCCACAATTTGCAGACCTGAACCACAAAGTTTAGCGCTCGTCTGAACTTACCCTTAGTCATATATGGATCCCATTACCTAATAGCAACTTGTGATCAATTTATGCAGAACGTATATTGTTTCCGAAGAGAATCTTCTGTCCCTGGTTTTCTAATGTTCCAGCAGGACCCGAGGGAATTGGGCTGATTTCAGAGACCATAAACCACGTCACAGGTATGACAGAACCTGAGCCAGTCGCACTGCATCTAGCTGCAGAAAGTCTCAACGGTTGGCTTTTCAAACACCTCTTAACCCTTCTGACTCTTTGACCCAGTGGCAACCTTTCTTCGACTCTAATTGACACACAGGGACCTGGGTGTTTTAAACTCCAAGCTTGCTGCTGGCATTTGCTGTTGATATTTCCATTTTCCCCTGTTGAGGCTTGGAGCTATAGCTGTCCGCTATCTTCCTCTTTGGTGTTGCTGGAGGACATCTGTGTTACATCTCTGAGTCTTCTCAAGATAAGTGTTCCCCTTGTTTGTCTACCCCAGCTGTCTTTAGTGGTAGTGGGGATTAACTATTGCCTATCCCGTTCTTCCCTAAGCAGGGTTTATTGGCAGGGTCAGGCAGGGATTAGGTTCTTGCTTGGTGATAGGTTCAGAACCTATATAGGGACATTTAGGGCTGACAGGGTGACTTTGTATCTGCTTAGATGTCTCCACTCCCCCATTCCCTAGTGTTGGGCTCCCTTCCCCTCCTCCCTTCATGTTGTTCTTGGTCTTTCCTACATTGTGCGTGACATTATCAAAGGCCATGCATATTTAAGAATGGAAAAAAAACTGACACGTGTTTTGTTTTGTTTTTTTGTCTGTTTTTTTTCCTTTTCTCCCTTGGTATGTATCCGGTTGCAGGGCTGACAGAGCAACTATGCTGTCTGTCTCTGGGGGTGAATGATTTCCGATATGAGGTTCAGCAGCCGCGACAGCGGCTGCAGGTCGCTGATGTTGGGGTCTCTGCAGGTAGGCTGGTCCAAACTGAGCCCAAGGTTGCCCTCCCAGACAGGTTTTCCGGAGGAAGGGACAAGTCTTTTGTGTTTAAGAAAGCTTGCAAACTTTATTTTAAACTTTGTCCTCACTCCTCCAGAAATGAAGAGCAACGAGTCGGTATTGTGATCTTTCTACTACAGGGAGATCCGCAGTCCTGGCGCTCTGGCAGTGTATGAAAACCCTGAGTCCTTGTAGGTTGCTATGTTGTTGACTATACGTTTTGATAGACGTCTTCGGGATAGGTGGGTAAGACCATCTTCTCTGGAGCCTCTTTTTCAGGGTATTGCCCCTTTGCCAGGGGAGCAGTCTAGTGGTGAATCCATACGGGAGAGGGTGGAGGAACCCATGCAGTTAGGGGGTGCCTCTGCATCGTACATTTCTCCTTCGTCTCATTGGGGGACCCAGAGACTGTGGGTGTGTGCTACTGCCATCTGGAGGCTGACACTAGGCATACAAAAAACAAGTTAGCTCCTCCTCCGCCGCATACACCCTCGCCCCGATAGCGGGCGGAAACCAGTTTTTTGCTTCGTGTCTTATGGAGGCACACGCAGTCTGGATCTCTCCAGACTATTTTTCTCTAGTTTACCATGAAGATGAGACAGGGGCGACGGATCCTATAGAAAGGGTCCGATCTCCCCAAACCAACAACGGGCGAGCACGCGTTGAGTATCGCCTCCGCGTATCCTTTCCCGCACCGAGGGACATATCTGGGACTTTTCCCCAGACATCTATTTTTTTTCTTTGTTTTTTTGTTTTATGAAGATAAGACAGGGGCAACGCATCCTATTGAAAGGATCCGATTTCCCCAAACCAGCAACGGGCGACCACGTGCGAGTGTCCCTCCACGTTTCCTCTCCCGCAACGTGGGACATTAGGCCAGACTTAGCCCTGTCCACCCCTAGGTATTGAAACCATGGGCTTGCACAGAGGCACAACTAGTCTGTGCGGCCCCCATGACTCCACCAACGCATGACGGCGGTGCTGCAGGGCGGCAGACGGTCCCTCTCCTCACGCCTGCAAGGCGGTCGGAGCTAGGGTGCCTGCACCGTCTTAAACAGAGTACCTCAGGTATGTGCTGGAGCGAGTGGAGGGCCCTGGGCAGCGTTTTCGGAAAGGCATGCTTTCCCCTTCCCCTCCCACCCACCTTTCCCTCCGCTCCTCTAACCTGGTTCGCCTCCCTCCGGGTATTGGCGCGGTCCGAGAGACTGTTGGGAGCTGCAGCCGGATGGCGGTCTGCCGGTGTGCCAGGCGGGCGGATCGGCTCTAATTTAGCCCGTGGCTTCGGCCTTGGCCGCGTGCGGAAGCGCCGCACTGGGCGCATGTCATCTCGGGCGCCGCCCCCCGTCGTCAGCCGGGCATGGGAAGGCGGGCGGCCGGGGTAGCGGTCGGGCGGACCGCTTCTAAATTTAGCCCGCGGCTTTGGCCTGGGCCGTGGGCGGAAGCGCCGCCCTGGGCGCACATCATTTCCGGCGCCGCCCCCCGTCGTCAGCCGGGCATGGGGAGACGGGCGGCCGGGGTAGCGGTCGGGCGGACCACTTCTTACTTTAGCCCGTGGCTTTGGCCTGGGCCGCGGGCGGAAGCGCCGCCTTCGCGTGACGTCATTTCCGGCGCCGCCCCCCATCTCCAGGGCGGGCGCCGGATTAAATTGAGGCCCCGGCGGTAAGGCAGGGTAGGCCGCGATCACAGAGGAATCGCAGCCTACCAGGAGTGAGGCGCGAACTGAAGCACTGGGAGAGACGCGCAGGAGCGGGTAAGTGCGACCCCGTCCCGGAGCCACACTAGGGCACTACACAGTACCCTCCTCCCCCCTCCGCCTACCCCCCCCCCCAAACCTTTAAGGGATTTTTTGTGTGTGGGCCGACGCCAGCAGTATGTCTGGGAAAGGAAAACGCACACGTTCCTTTATCCTGCATGCGTTTCCTGTGGGGTGATGTTCCCACGAGCGCAAACTATTAAGTTATGTGGAGCCTGCGACTCCGAACGCCCCCAGGAGCCCTCCCCTGCGACAGAGCCCAGGGGTCTGGACCCCCCAGAATGGGCGTTATCATTCTCTCGGTCCATGGTTTCGCTCACGAAGGCGATTGAGACCCTTCAGGCCCCGGAAAGGGGTAGAGATGACGGCTCGCCTGTTTGGGAGGGGTCATCCACCTCACAAGAGCCTCCGGCCTGCAGGGGCCGCACACTCTCTAGGCAGACGCACAGGAAAAGAGCCCGTACTGCGTCTCCTGGCCCCTCCGGTGCCTCAGCATCCGTGAGTGCGGCATCTCGCTCACCGTCACCATTTTCTGAGAGCGAGCAGAGTTCAGGTGATGACTGGGAAGAGTCCTTGGACCTGGATACCCCGGGGTACCGGGAGACGGTAGACAGTCTTATTGAAGCAGTCAATCAGACTCTGGGTATTGACGATGATGTCTCCCTAACCGCAGGTCATAAGGTATCCTTTAAGAAGACCAGGAGACCACATAGAGTTTTTAGCACTCATCCTGAGTTCGAGGATGTAGTGCAGCGGCATAGGGAACGTCCAGACAAACGTTTTTCAGGACAAAAAACGCTGGAAACGAGATATCCGTTCGCATCGGAACTTTGTAAAAGATGGGCGGAATCTCCGGTAGTGGATCCCCCAGTGTCACGCCTAGCTTCAAGGTCCTTGTTGTCAGTACCTAGCGGTTCTTCCATTAAGGACCCCACGGATCGACTCATAGAAGGTTTAGCTCGCTCGGTGTATGAAGCATCGGGATCAGCGCTCTTTCCTTCTTTTGCGGCAACATGGGTAGCCAAAGCCATGATGTCATGGTCAGATTCTTTAAACAAGGTCCTACAGGATAGAGATTTGCCGACGGAAGTGGCGGAGATAGCAAGTCAGATCGCGATGGCGGGTGACTATTTAATTAAGGCATCCTTGGATGCGGCTAATGGCGCGGCCCCCGGGTGGATGGCAGCGGCCAGTACCTCCACCCCAGCTCGCTATAACCAAGACAAGGAGCGTCAGGTCACGTATAGAACCAACCCGCTTTGTAGGATGCGGGGCCGCCCGCCCAGATTAAGGGGGGCCAGGTCCCAGAAGCCCTCAGCGAAATGACTCGAGGCATCCAGTACCCGAGGACAGCACAGTAGGTGGACGTCTGCGCAGGTTCTGCCGCGTCTGGGTCGCGGTGGCGCGTGACGCATGGGTGGCAGAATTAGTGTGTTCCGGGTACAAAATAGAGTTTGTCAAAGATCCGCCAAGACGATTTTTTTCTTTCCCGGCTTCCCAAAACGGAATCCCGGGCAGGGGCATTGCTAGGGGCCATCGAGGTGTTGCGGCGCAACGGGGTCATTGTCCCTGTACCAGAGTGCGAGAAGACCCAAGGATTTTATTCCAATCTGTTCACAGTCTCCAAGAAGGACGGAACAGTAAGGCCGGTTCTGGGCTTAAAGCTCCTGAACAGGTTCATCAGGGTCAGGCGTTTTCGCATGGAATCTCTCCGGTCGGTCATATCGTCCATGGAGCACAGAGAATATTTGGCCTCGATCGATGTCCAGGATGCCTACCTGCACATCCCTATTTTTCCCCCGCATCAAAGGTTCCTTCGGTTTGCAATCGAGGGCCGGCATTTTCAGTTTGTGGCCCTACCTTTCGGGTTGGCCACGGCCCCCGGGATATTCACGAAAGTGATGGCGGTCGTCATGGCCCTTCTACTTAAACTGACCTTGTGGTGCAATGGTAGCGCATCTGACTCCAGATCAGAAGGTTGCGTGTTCAAATCACGTCGAGGTCAATCAGCTCCTTATGTCTTTGGGATGATTTAGAGAATCCTGCTTTGAGCAGGGGGTTGGACCAGATGGCCCAGGAGGTCCCTTCCAACTCTACGATTCTATGATTCTATGATTCTACATTCTCGGGGCATAGTGGTTTTGCCGTACTTAGACGACCTCTTAGTAAAGGGGCCGTCCTTTCGGGCATGCGAGGAGAATGTGAGCATCACACTGGATACCCTATCACACTGGATACCCTATCTCGCCTAGGATGGTTGATCAACGGGAAGAAATCTTCCCTTACCCCAGCTCAGAGGATTTTATTTCTGGGGATGATTTTCGACACTTCCCGAGGGTTGGTAATTCTCCCTCAGGACAAGGCTCGGGCAGTGAGTCCGAAGTCTTCAACAACCGGGCCCTCACACTATCCGGTTCGGGATGAGGGTTCTAGGAAGGATGGTGGCGGCGAAGGAAGCAATTCCGTTTGCTCAATTTCATCTCCGTCCCCTGCAGCATGCTCTCTTAGCGGCTTGGGACGGAAGTCCGTTCTCCCTCGATCATCAGTGCAGGTTGCCCTCTCAGGTTCGACGGGCGCTTCAATGGTGGACACATGACTCCTCTCTTCGTCAGGGGAAGCCTTTTCCCCCAGATCATTGGTTGGTGATCACGAACGATGCAAGTCTTTTCGGCTGGGGGGCAATCTTCCGGCATCACACGGCCCAGGGGCAATGGTCGCCTCAGGAGGCTCGTCTTCCGATCAACCTGTTGGAGGTTCGAGCGGTGCGGTTGGCGCTGCAGCGTTTTCAGCACTTGCTAGCAGGACGCCCAGTCCGAGTTCAGTTAGACAACGCCACGGCAGTGGCGTACGTGAATCACCAGGGAGGCACGCGCAGCAAGGCAACCATGCGCGAGATAGAGCATGTGCTCCGTTGGGCCGAGAGGCACCACTCGGTAATCTCAGCAGTTCACATACCAGGTGTGGAAAATTGGGCAGCAGATTTCCTAAGCCGACAGGGCGTCGTGGCCGGGGAATGGTCCCTTCACCCCGAGGTCTTCCAGCAGATTTGCCAACGGTGGGGGACTCCAGACGTGGATCTGATGGCGTCCAGGGAGAACGCCAAGGTGAGCACGTTTGTCGCTCGGTCTCAGGACCCGCGAGCGATCGCGGTGGATGCGTTGGTCCTACCGTGGAGCCATTTTCGGCTCCCATACCTGTTTCCCCCACTGCCGCTTCTCCCAAGGGTCATCAGAAAGATCAAGACAGAGGGGGTCCCGGCAATTCTGCTGGCCCCGGACTGGCCCCGTCGAGTATGGTACGCGGATCTAGTGCAGCTCCTCGCAGACGTGCCTTGGCGTCTACCGGAACGGCCAGACTTACTGTCTCAGGGACCGATCTGCCACCCGAACTTAGGAGCCCTGTGTTTGATGGCATGGCCGTTGAATCTTGTATTCTGACCCAGGCGGGATTTGGGCGTGAAGTGGTTGCGACAATGGTTAGCGCCCGGAAGCCGGCCTCGGCGAAAATTTATCATATCACTTGGAAGGTTTTCTTTCATTGGTGTCGAGAACACGGGGTCGCGCCATTATCCTTTTCAGTCCCCAACATCCTGGCTTTTCTGCAGTCCGGCCTGGACGCAGGGTTGGCGCCAAGTTCTCTTAGGAGGCAGATTTCGGCCTTGTCGGTCCTTTTTCAGCGAAAGATCGCTACCAATATGCAGGTCAGGACGTTCATTCAGGGGGTCTCTCATTTGGTGCCCCCCTATAGAGCACCCATAGACGCCTGGGACCTTAACCTGGTCCTGGGTGTCCCTAAAGGAAGCCCCGTTTGAACCATTACAGGAAATTTCATTGTCGTATCTCTCCAGGAAGGTTGTATTCTTGGTAGCCATAACTTCCATTAGGCGGGTCTCGGAGTTAGGAGCATTATCTTGCAGAGCTCCTTTTCTGACTTTTTTTAAGGATAAAGTAGTCCTTAGACCACCGCCGCCTTTTCTGCCGAAGGTCGTGTCCTCTTTCCATATTAATGAGGACATTGTTCTGCCTTCGTTTTGTCCAGCGCCAGTACACAGAGTGGAAAGGGCGCTCCACTCTTTAGATCTGGTAAGAGCTCTCAGGAGGTACGTGTCAAGGACAGCACCTTTTCGCCAGACGGACTCGTTGTTTGTGATTCCGGAAGGGCGCAGGAAGGGTCTCGCAGCCTCACGATCAACCATAGCCAGATGGATTCGCCTAACTATTCAGGAGGCTTACCGTATTAGAGGCGCACCGATTCCAACAGGGATAGGGGCGCACTCTACTCGGGCAGTGGGCGCCTCGGCACCAGGCTTCGGCAGAGCAGGTATGCAAAGCATCAACCTGGTCCAGCCTGCACACTTTTTGTAAGCATTACAATGTGCATACTCAGGCCTCGTCGGATGCGAGCCTGGGTAGGAAGATTCTTCAAGCAGCAGTGGTACACCTTTAGACAGGAGGGCATGCGGCTTGGATCGGTGAGTTGTCCTCCCACCCAGGGACTGCTTTAGGACGTCCCACAGTCTCTGTGTCCCCCAATGAGACGAAGGAGAAACATGGATTTTTGTGAGTACTCACCGTAAAATCCTTTTCTCCGAGACGCTCATTGGGGGACACAGCACCCACCCTGATAGCCAGTTGGCTCTTGTTTATTTAATTAATATAAATCCTTATTTAATGTAGGGTGGTCCTTTTTCAGACATATGATTTTCTGCATTAAGGCTAATTTTTGGATGTTCTCCTACTGCTTTTGCACTAAACTGGTTTCCGCCCGCTATCGGGGCGAGGGTGTATGCGGCGGAGGAGGAGCTAACTTGTTTTTTGTATGCCTAGTGTCAGCCTCCAGACGGCAGTAACACACACCCACAGTCTCTGTGTCCCCCAATGAGCGTCTCGGAGAAAAGGATTTTACGGTGAGTACTCACAAAAATCCATGTTTCCCGGGATGTTAGCAAAAATAACGGTTTGTTTTTTTGTGGAAAAAAGGAACGTTTTATTGGGACCTGTCCTTTGATGCCTAAGCAAAAGGAGACTCGTTTAACCCTTGGTAGTCTGGAGTGGAATAAGTAAGGGGTGCATCTATTGTCATCCTGCTGTTCCTGGTTTGTCCTCACAGCAGAGGTGGTTCTGGAGAGCAGAACCAAGGAGATTTCTATGTTTGTTGACAGTGGAGCTGGGGTCAGCATTGTTGATGCAGAGCTTGCCAGAAGGTCTGGAGGGCGTTCTGTTTTCGACTGGGGGTGCAGCTGTCCTTTTCCTCTGCCTTCCATCCTCAGTCAAATAGACATACTGAGCGCGATAACCAGAATTTGGAGACTTACCTCAGGTGTTTTATCTCCAAAAATCAGGAGGATTGGTCATCCTAACTTACCACTGGCAGAATTTGCTATCAATAATCACAATCTGGAATCTACCGGTAGGTCACCGTTCTTTGGTGCATATGGTTACCATCCACAGTTTGGTATTTTTAGCAGGGGGGGGGGGCATCAGGAGTTCCTAAAGAGGAACGTTTTGCTTCATAGCTCTCCTCAGTGTGGCGGGGGGCTCTGAGTATTTTGAAGATTATGGCGGACAGGCAGAAATGGGGGGGGGGTTTCTGAGTATTTTGAAGATTATGGGGGATAGGTGCAAACATACTGTATGTCAGGAAAATGTTTGTCAGATTCGGACCTGGATGTGAATGACTTTTTCTGGTTGTCTACCAGGAATATTAGATTGAGGGTTCCTTCCTGGAATTTGGACCTAGATTTATTGTTCCCTATAAAATAACCACTGTCATTAATCCAGCAGCGTTTGTCTTGAGCTACCTTAGGTTCTTAAGATCCACAATGTCTTCTTTACTCAATAAGTAAGTGAAACCTCTTGAGCCCTACCGCCGCCCCCCATAATGGTTCGTGGAAATCTCGAGTTTCAGATTTTGAGGATTGTAGGTTCTCGCCTCCAATGTCGTTCCCTACAATACTTGGTGCACTGAGGAAAAGATGTGGGCTGGTTCGTTCATTTCACATGGATCGCCCTCCCAGGGCTGTTGGGTACTCGGTACCGGGCCGGTATCAGTGGAATGTGTCACAGCAGCGGTGACCCGGACCGTGGCCCTGGGCGCCCAAGTAATAGGAAGATGTGAATGGTGGAATGTAGTTAAATGAATAGTTCGTGACGCCACCTGTGGTGCTCGGCAAGGGAGGTGTTAAGCCGACGCTGCATGCAGATCCGCTGGGACTGATGGTAGGGTGCAGCAAAGATGTAAAAGCTCCCCACAGGTGAAGCTATAGTCCCAGGGCAGTGTAGATGTGGTCGGCACGGGGATGTAGCGGTGCCAGAAAGGTGGGAAGCAGGCAAGACACAGCGGGGTGCAATTTCTGTACCTTTACTAGGTAACTGCAGTCCAGGGTCCTGATTACAGATGGTATTGGAGCAGGCTAGCCTGGAAGCAATTCAGGGATTCTCTCTCAGCAGATGGGTTGTGCAGTCTCCTTACTAGTGCTCATTCGAATGAAGTACTCCTAGTACTGAGTTACACTGGCGTTCCTATTGACAGATGTTCTCAAGAACCTCACTTGCATGGCAGACAGCTGTAGCCTCTCTCGGGGACTCCTCTCTCTTGAGTCCCGGCTCACTATCCAAGCTGCTGTTGTGCCCTCAAATCTTAGATGGGAGCAGGGCATTTACAGCCTCCTACTCCTCTGGTGTCTGTTGCAGGACCGTTAGTATCCGTACAACCGTGGAGACCAGGCTCCAGTTCATGCGCTCTCTCCAGAGATGAGCTCTTCCTCTCAGCTCTATCTCAGCGCTCCTTCCACACGTCTGCACACTTCACCCTCCGCAGACTAACTCACTAACCACCCCCTCCTCTTGGCCCTCAGAGAGCACTCCTCCCCTTAATCCCGGTTCAGAGTTCCCCCTGCTGGCCTGGAGTGGAACTGTGTTGCAGGCATAGATTGACTGCGAGAGAGACCCATCGTTGCCTCCAAGCCTGGCATTACCCTCCCTTGGAGGAAGGCAAAGCCACTGTGGCGACCATACTTCTGGGTGCGCCACACACACCTCTTGAGAAGTATGGTCCCGAGTGTCCCACTCGTAGAAGTGGGGGTACTGGCACGGGTATGTGTGTCTAATTGACACACCTCGACTGGCCTGCTGCTGTAGGAGTTGCTGGTGATATTTCCATTTCCCCCGTTGAGGCTTGAAGCTATAGCCGTCGGCTATCTTTCTCTTTGGTGCTGCTGGAGGACGTCTGTGTTACATCTCTGAGTCTTCTCAAGAAAAGTGTTCCCCTTATTTGTCTACCCCAGCTGTCTTTAGTGGTAGTGGCGATTGACTAAGCAGGGCTTATCGCAAGGGTAAGGCAAGGATTAGGTTCCTGTTCAGCAATATGTGCAGAACCTATATAGAGACGTTTGGGGCAGAGAGGGTGACTATATTTTATTTATTTTACTCAACTATATAGCGCCTTTAATTCCACAGCGCTTTACAGACATTATTGGCACTGTCCTCGGTGGGGCTCACAATCTAAATTCCCTATCAGTATGACCCCCTCATACTGATAGGGAAATTAGTACCCGGAGGAAACCCCCTCAAGCATGGGGAGAACATATAAACTCCTTGCAGATGTTGTCCTTGGTTGGATTTGAACCCAGGACCCCAGCTGAGGGTAAGGGACTGAGCCACCGTAGCGCCCACTTTAGATCTGCCTAGGGGTCTCCACTCACCCTTTTCCCTAGTGTTGGGCTCCCTTACCCTCATCCCTTCGTGTTGCACTTAGTCTTTCCTACACTGTGTGTGACACCACATGGGGAAAAGGAATGGGGATGGCTAGAAGCATGCTGAACCCTCTTCCTCGAGCCCCATATATGCATCAGCCACATTGATGCTATGTGTACCCACGTGTCTCCTGAAATCACTGGATTGATCAGGTTCCTAATCTGCTGTCCCTGGCATTACATGAAGATGTGAGATGGATACATTCTCTTTTCCATTTTTTTCTGGATACATTTGCAAATCTAATGATATTTTGATGACAATAATTATATCACAATTATTGGTTAGAACAGTTGCTGCGCATCCGGGGACTTCTCTGTTACATGCTGTGAAAGCTTTACGATTTATTACTTGCACGTTACTGTATCGTTACATGTGATTATATCTCTTCTCTCTTAGGACAGAATTATGACTTGTGACTTCAGCTTAGCGACATTGTCTAATGGAAGTCTTAAGAAATTTTCATCACCGGGTCCTTCAGGCTTTATGCTCCCTACATATAGGTTGTGAATTCAGGTGATTGAGGTAGGAGGTATAGCAGTCCTTGCTCTTGGAGTCCAGCTGATGGGAGTCTTGAGAGTCTTTTGCATTGGCCCTACAAAGATGAAGGTCGGACTTCACAGACGAGTCTCCTTTGAGATATCTTGTGTATAAGTAGATATTGGCAGCAAACTTCTCGTGGCATATTCTCATCCCAATCACTCTTTTCTGCAGGGCAGCCTGATGATGCAGCACAAAACTGCAGAAGTCTGGTATGTTGTGTAATGAAGCACTTGGCTTGGATTTATATCAGTGATGTCATTATGATGTAATAGGGCATAAAGAGATTTATGACCTCGTAGAGAACGATCTGGTATATTTGGATCCATTGGGTGGACATTATGGCTGCTATTATAGCTGGAGCCCAAGGTAGATAATGCAGTTCTTTTTTTGCAGCCCTATGTAACATAAACACTTTTTGCTATCACTTTGAATTGCACCACATAAAATTTTACTAGGTCTTACAATCTGTTACTTTTGTCAGTCCCCTCTATCATATGTTTGCCAAGGTCTTAATTAATCTAGCAAAGATCCCCTAAATATTTTAAGTTTTGCTCTGCTACATCTATTCAGCCCTACTACCACTGTCCAGAATGACTCTGCTATATACAGTTGTGCTCAAATGTTTACGTACACCCCCAGAATTTTTGCTGTCTTGGCCTTTTTTCAGAGAGTATGAATGATAACACCAAAACTTTTTCTCCACTCATGGTTAGTGGTTGGGTGAATCCATTTATTGTCAAACTACTGTGTTTTCTCTTTTGAAATCATAATGACAACCCAAAACAACCAAATAACCCTGATCAAAAGTTCACATACCCTGGTGATTTTGACCTGATAACACGCACAGAAGTTGACACAAAAATGGGTATGAATGGCTACTAAAGGTGTCATCCTCACCTGTGACCTCTTTGCTTGTAGTCAGTGTGTGCATCAAAGCTGAGTGAGTTTCTGGGATCCAGACAGACTCTTGGATCTATTCATCCAGGCACTGATGTTTCTGGATTGTGAGTCATGGGGAAAGCAAAAGAATTGTCAACGGATCTACAGGAAAAGGTAGTTGAACTGTATAAAACAGGAAAGGGATACAGAAAGATATCCAAAGAATTGATAATGCCAGTCAGCAGCAATCAAACTGTGATTAACCAATGGAAAATCAGGGGCTCTGTAAAAAACAAAACCACGGTCAGGTAGACCAATACAAATTTTGTCCACAACTGCCAGGAAAATTGTTCGGAATGAAAAGAAAAAAACACAAATAACATCAGCTGAAATACTGGACTCTCTGAAAACTAGCGGTGTGGCTGTTTCAAGATGCACAATAAGGAGGCACTTGAAGAAAAATGGGCTGCATGGTCGAGTCGTCAGAAGAAAGCCATTACTGCGCAAATGCTACAAAGTATCTTGCCTACAATACACAAAACAGCACAGAGACCAGCCTCATGAAGGCTTACATTTGGAGAGAGATCAACAAGGCCTATGATGAAAGGAACACCATTCCTACTGTAAAGCACAGAGGTGGATCGCTGATGTTTTGCAGATGTGTGAGCTACATGGGAACAAGAAATTTGGTCAGAGTTGAAGGAAGGCGGAATGAAGCACATTATCAGCAAATACTGGAGGCAAATTTGCAGTCATCAGCCCAGAAGCTGCACATGGGACGTACTTGGACGTTCCAACATGACAACGATCTGAAACACAAGGCCAAGTCGATCTGTCATCGGCTACAGCAGATCAAAGTGAAGGTTCTGGAGTGGCCATCTCAGTCTCCTGACCTCTCGGAAGATCTCAAGCGCACAGTTGATGCTAGATAGCCCAGGAATTTACAGGCACTGGAGGTTTTTTGCCAAGAAGAGTGGGCAGCTTTACCATCTGAGAAAATAAAGAACCACATCCACAAACACCACAAAAGACTTCAAGCTGTCATTGATGTTAGAGGGGGCAATACACGGTATTAAGAAATGGGGTATGTAAACTTTGGTCAGGGTCATTTGGATGTTTTGGGTTGTCATTATGATTTAAAAAAGAGAAAACACAGTAGATTGACAATTAATGGATTCACCCAACCACTAACCATGAGTGGAGAAAAAGTTTTTGTGTCATTCATATTCTCTGAAAAAAGGCCAAGAAAGCAAAAAATTCTGCCGGGGTATGCACAACTGTATGTTATGAAAACAGCTTTACTCCTTCTGTCCAGCGGGGCTCTGCTACATCTGGCCAGCTGGGCTCTGCTACATTTGACTACAACATTTTAACAACAAGTCTGGCTGGTCTCTGATACATCTATCCGCAGCATAGATTAACCAATCTAGCCAGCTGGGTTCTACTACATTTTCCAGTTGGGCTCTGCTACATCTGCTTACAATATTTTAACCACAAGTCCAGCTGGGTTCTGCTATAATTTATCAGTTTGGCTCTGCTACAACTGACCAGCTGGGCTGGACATTGCTCATCTGTTAAATTGGGCTTTGCTGCATTATCCACAATTGGTGCATCCACATGTATTTTCAACTGGTCTCATCTACACTGTATGGAGAAAAGTATTGGGCCACACATCTTAATCACTGAATTTCATTTTTTATTCTCAGTCCCATTGCCCACTGGTGTATAATATCTGGCCCCTCTACCCCCCAGTATATGACATCCAGACCCTCGCCCGCACTGTATAACATGCGGCTCCCTAGCCTTCGATAGATAACATCCATCCCCAGGCCATGCTGTCTGCCTTTACTAACATGACAGATCGGCTGGTGGTGCAGAGCCCACTAATACCAGCACAATCCTGTAATAGGAGCCTCTGGGGTAACAAGTCTGTTCATGACATTTCTTCTTCCTCCTAAATCTTCCCCATCACCTGTGAGTGATATTACTGAGAAGCAGAAGGAACTGCAGCAACTCAGCCACAAAGTGGAGACCCTGTAATGTTACAGAGCGGAGTCACCGAGTGCTGAGGAGCAGAGGACAGAAAAGTCACCAACTCTCTTCTGAATCCATAACTGCAGAGTGTAGACCTCCTCTGGTAAAACATCAGCACAAACACCGCAAACCCGCCGGGAGCTTCATGGCTGAGCAGCTGCATGCAGCCGTACATCACAAAGCGCAATGCTAAGCGTCGGATAGAGTGGTATAAAGCCACCACCACTGGACTCTGGAGGAGACGTAATCTGTGCAGTGACAGATCACACTTTTCTGTCTGGCATCTGATGGACAAGTCTGGATTTGGTGAATGCCAGGAGAACGTTACCCCCTGACTGCATTGTGCTCGCTGTACAGATGGTGGAGGAGGATAATGCTATGAGCTTGTTATAAGGGTTCAACCTCGGCCCCTTAGTCCCAGTGAAGGGAAATTTTAACTCTTCAGCACAAGACATTGTGAACAATTTAGCTTCCAGATTTGTAGGAACAGTTTGGAGAAGATCCTTTTCTGTCCCCCATGACTGTGCCCAGTGAACAAGCTCCATACAGACATGGAAGAGGAGTGTTATGATTAGGTAACCGAGGAGGATAGCGGGGGAATAGGCTAGGCAACCAGATAACCAGAGAGGTTGGTAACTTAGCAGATTGCAGACCCCTAAACTGACAACACAACTAGAATTAGCCATGGGACGTACAGTATCTACGATGCCCTAGACGCCTCGGCACAGCCAAAGAATTAACTAAGCCTAAAGAGAGAAAGGGGTAAGCTAAACTGCCCCGGAGTAGAACCCCAATGGAATAGATAGTCCCTGAACATATATTGCCAGTGAGACAAGATGAGGCACAAAACACAGGCAGAAAATAGAGTAAGCAAATGATGGGGCCCAAACTGTCTAGAGAGAACAGGACAGGAAAGGATACTGTCTGCAATCACGCAAAAAACCCTAAGAAAAAATCTAACACGTCTGATATGCAAAAATACTGAGGCCACACGACCTCTTCCCCACTAAATCAGAACTCTGGTGTGAACTGGATGCAAAACAAAAGATACTGATATAACAGGGGATTAGAAATACTGAAAAGACTGACATGAGCTGTGGCATATGGAACAGAGTCCAGCACAGGTCCCAGCAGGGAACAAGGCTGAACTCACACCAGCAAAGCAGAAATCAGAGAAAAGCAAAAAATGGATCAAATGCAAAAAGATTCAAGCAGACAAATAACTTATCTGAAAGATGCAGGATGAAGCAGGAGGCAAGCAGACTTCCAAAATGCTCAGGAAGAAAACCAAATCACCGGCAACAACTGAGGGAAGGTTGCTCACTTAAATCTCTCCAGTCTGTAACACCTGACCTCCAATCAGCCTCATCAGGTGATTGACTTCTGTCTGTCAGACCAGCTCCATTACCAGCAGCAACCCCCAGAGGGAGCCCAAACTCAGAAGCCAGGTCAAAAGTGTTCACAACAGGGGAGTTTGGTGGAAGAACATGAGCGACTGCACAGAGCCCGGACCTCGGCCCCATCCAAGAGCAGGGATTGTGATCCCGGCCTCCCCCCGACATCAGGGTCTGATCTCACAAATGCTCTTCTGGATGTAGGGGTTAAAATTCCCACAGACACCTCCATAATCTTGTAGACATCCTTCTCAGAAGAGCGGGAGCCATTATATCTGCAGAGGGGGGACTCCATATTATGTCTATGGATGTAGGAGGGGAGGTGAAAAAAGCTGTAGGTGGGATGTGGGGGCACATACTTTTCTCAGTAAGCTCAATCCTGTTACATTAGACAAATTCAGCTTGACTACATTTAACAAACTCGACTGCTACGTGAATTGGAATCCGGCACAAAACCTCTTGTCTTTACTAATGTATTCATTGGGTAAGAGAAAAGATGGCGTTTCTCACACGCTCAGCCCTCGCAGCGGCCACCTCTTTACCCCTCTGTGATGTGACACTAATTTCTTTGCTCCAACAAACTTTTGGTATTTGTCGTGTGAGCAGATGGAGGCTTTAGTTAGGACTCAAGACCCCCTTCACTGTCACCAATTACGGGGGTGAGTGGACCTTAAACCCAGTGCCCCCCTCCTACATAAGGACTGAGCAGGTCAGTGTAGGGCATTCGGCTGCTCTTTATCACACTGGGAGGTCACATCAGCAGACTCTCCGTCTTTATCAGCCGATTGCTAGCAGTTTTGTTCCTTTTTTTCCCTTTTTCTCATGCGGTGTTGCCAGGAAACCATCTAAAGCGGGCCAGATATTCCAGCTTCCAGGCCGGAGAAAGGAGCTGAAACAAACACAATTTATGGAAGCATATAACTTCATTACTGATCCTCTGTGGGGAAGGAGGGAGGGGGAGCCAACAACGTCTCAATGCTGCCTAAAATCTGGAGATTTCCGATCCACCATCACATGGGCATGCTCAGTTATATAGATACTTTGCTTAGCAGAAACACAAATCATGGAGATCTGGTGTTGTCAACCACCAGCACTAGGCTCTGTTACTAAGCAGGACCCTAATAAAGAAAAACCTTGCCCCTCCAAAGCCATGCCTCCATTTTAGGTCACACCCCATGCCCTGAATGTACATGTGGATGCCAGTCCTCCATCATTAGGCCTGATATCCCAGCACAAGAAAGCTTGTTGAAACGCAGCCTTCCAGTAAATTTGGCAGCATCGGGAGGTTTTGCCAACTCTTTCCGGAGACCTCACCTTTACATATAGCTCACGGGCCCCAAAAATGGAGAGAGGCAACGGGCCCCATGCTCTACCACTGCACGTCTTAAAGGGCGCTTTAGGCCTGAGTCGTATAGGACCGGGGAATGAGGATGTACTCATATAAATTTAGTGTCGCATAAGAGAGACTGGGCATCATTACATGTTAAGGGGGCATTATTTCTTTTTAAGGGGCAATATTTGTCTGTAAAAGGGCACACATGGACATTTATTACTTTATAACAGGGCACTTTCTGCATTATTACTTTAGAAGGTGGCGCTCTGAGAATTACTAGTTTAAATGGGGGCTCTTGGGCCATTATTACTTTATATAGGGACACAAAGCACATTATAACTGTATAAGGGAGCACTCTGGACAAATTATTTTTTTGGTGGGCACAGTATGGGCATTATTACTTGAAATACTTACTTTGTAAGGTGGCTCTCGCCTCTCGGACACTGAAAAGGCATTATTTATCGGGGCATTTCAGCATTATTACTTTATAAGGGGGCATTACTAATTTAAAAGGGGGCTTTGAGGACGTTAGTGCTTCATAGGGGGAACACGTGGCATTACTATTTCATAAGGGGGCTCTTGGGACATTATTACTTCATAATGGGACACTCGTGGAACATTTGTTTTATAAGATGGCTTTTAGGCCATTATTGCTTCATAGGGGGCACATAGGGTATTACTAAATTATGCGGGGGTAATCGGGGCATGTTTTCAGAGTGGGTGTTGTATGGGTAATATTACTTGATAAGGTAGCACTCTTTGATTAAATACAAGGGGGCACTTGGGTCATTATTACTTTATAAGAAGGAATTATCACTTTCAAGAGGGCACACAAGGAGGTTTCAGGATTTTTTGCAAGCATCTCTCAAATTAATTGTGGCTCTTAAGGTAAGAAAACTTGGGGGCCCCTGATTTGGACTCCATAACAGTTGGATAGACCTTTTTACTGGGGCTTTTTCATTAAAGAGGGTTGTGCAGAATTTAAAAAACATGACCAAGTGCATTTATGTTAAAACAGCTGAGCTGCAATACCAGAGACAACCCATGGATGAGTGTGGCGCTGTTTTTGGTACAAAGCAGCCACATTTTTCTAATTCGTTACAAAATCAGCATATAACGTGGAACCACTTTGATCTTGACATTAGAAAATATCGTGGCAAATTTTAGAGACGGGCAACATGAATATTTGAATCTGTGTCAATCAAAAATGATTTCTTGGGCTTCCACTAGCTTTCAGCAATGATTTTTATTGTAGTGAGGTGCATCACACCTCGTGCCTCAAATCAACATTAGTTACCAGTGAGCACTCTCCAGAATATTGATTGTAAGCGGTGGGTGCACTTTAAAACATAAAACCCAAATTAATTTACTAGTGCTGCACGGATTTTCAGCTCTGGAGGACGCTTTCAGGCTTTCTGGAGTGTCAGCATTATTTACTATGATACATAGGATGGGGTGAGTCACTCGAGTTGCACGTTAATGCAGATGAATATCCACGCCGTGTGCAAGGAGAAAACAGTCTGGCCCTTGTAGGAGATGCCGCTGAGGCCATTATATAGCGTGGCAGAACTGGTTAACGTGAAGGACTGCGGACTATATTAAATTTCCTACAAGGCATCTCCATTTTTGGCACTGTAGTCATGGCTATCTGTCTTCCAGTGTCATCTCAGACTGGGCATAATGAAGACTTGGCATGGCCGCACCATTAAGGTAATTTATAGAGGCATGTGGCACTATACAATATATTGAATAAAGAAACTATCTGGGAAATTGCCTAACATGCAGTTCCCTAAGATACTATCATGGTTATTGTTCTCCTACTGAGCGGGATTTTTACTTCTGCACAGCTTCAAATGACCCATCATTGCCCATAGACGTCAGCCATGGGACACAGACATCAGATATGTCTGACAAAGGCTATCGTGATGAATTATAATAAAGAAGACATAGGCACTCATTAAAGGGATTGTACAGTATTTGCAAAACCTATATACTTCTAAAAGCTGTGCCACACATGCCCCCTGTTTGTGTGCTTTATTGCACCTCAGCCCTGTGGGTTGTCCAGTTTAGAAAACCCATTTTCATACGACATATTAGGAAATTTAGAGGGGTCCTGTATTCAGGATCTCATCTCTTGGCCAGAGTGGAGAGTGTTTATAGAGTCAGTCTAGTTCTAGACAACCCACTCATATAATTTGGTACTGTGTAATGCCTTATTTTTCCTGTAGTGGCGCTGCACGCACTTGCCAGGTTTCTTCTTAGTTTTCAGCAGATCTATGGTGGTGCCTAATGTCAAGAGAGACTGCTAATAAGTAGGGATTGTCCAAAGCAGAGGACTCGTTTAAGAAAAGTGTATTGCACACAGTGATTTTTGCACGATCCATTAAGCGAAGATGGTCCCAATCCTCGTTTCTTTTTCTTTCAAGCTGACATGATCAATAAACTCAGTGAAGCACAGTAAGCACTACAGCAGCGCCCAACAACCATAAATTCTCAAAAAAAAGAGGGTGCTACTTCTGGGGGTGGAGACAGAGAAAAGTTAGTGCAAAGCAAAAGCAACATCTATATTCTACTTGGCATCCCATAATACGGCCGCCATACGTATTAGAGTAATGGTGGCCAATCCGCCAATAATCTATTTTATGGTGGGGCTTTCTGACTGCAATCCTTTTACTCTTCCTATAGATACACCACTTCCAGAGGAGTCTGACGGAGACCAGAGGAGATTGGAGGAAAGAGGACAGATAATAATAAATTTTATTTTTATAGCGCCGACATATTCCGCAGCACTTTACATTTCAGAGGGGATTTGTACAGACAATAGACATTACAGCATAACAATAATCACATACAGTAGATTATAACACATACCAAGAGGAAAGAGGGCCCTGCTCGCAAGCTTACAGTCTATGAGGAAAGAGGGAGACACGAAAGGTGGGTGGTAACAGTTACCCTGAATTGTATGGACCAGTCATAATGTTAAGTGTGTAACAGTACAGACACAGAGGGCTAATGGAGGCATAAAGCATGTGGGAACATGATGCGGGGAACCTGGTTATGGTAAAACTTTTGGCTCTGCCACACAGGGATAGATTAGGTTAATGTGTTGGGGTGGTAGGCCAGTCTGAATAAATGCGTTTTCAGGACACGCTTAAAATTGTGGGGATTGGGGACTAATCGTATTGACCTGGGAAGTGCATTCCAAAGAATTGGTGCGGCACGTGTAAAGTCTTGGAGACGGGAGTGGGAGGTTCTGACTATTGAGGATGCTAATCTCAGGTCATCAGCAGAACGGAGGGCGCGGGTAGGGTGGTATACTGAAACAAGGGAGGAGATGTAGGGTGGTGCTGAGCCATGGAGGGCTTTGTGAGTGAGGGTAATAAGTTTATACTGAATTCTGGAGTGGATGGGTAGCCAGTGTAATGACTGGCACAAGGTAGAGGCATCAGTGTAACGATTGGTGAGGAATATGATCCTGGCTGCAGCATTCAAGACAGATTGGAGGAGGGAGAGTTTGGTAAGAGGGAGACCAATTAGAAGAGAGTTACAATAGTCAAGACGAGAATGAATAAGAGAAACAGTAAGAGTTTTTGCAGAGTCAAAGGTAAGAAAAGGTCGAATTCGAGAAATGTTTTTGAGGTGCAGATGACAAGAGCGAGCCAGTGATCGAATGTGGGGGGCAAAGGAAAGCTCGGAATCAAGTATGACCCCAAGACAGCGGGCCTGTTGCTGGGGAGTAATAGTGGAACCACACACAGAAATGGCAATGTCGGGTATAGGTACATTAGTAGCGGGAGGAAACACAAGGAGTTCAGTCTTTGACAGGTTCAGTTTCAGATATAGTGAGGACATGATATTAGACACAGCGTTTAGACAATCGCCGGTGTTTTCTAGAAAGGCTGGCGTGATGTCAGGAGAAGAAGCGTATAATTGGGTGTCATCAGCATAGAGATGGTACTGGAAACCAAATCTACTGATTGTTTGACCAATAGGGGCAGTGTACAAGGAGAAGAGGAGGGGACCTAGAACCGATCCTTGGGGGACCCCAACAGTAAGGGGAAAATGAGAGGAGGAGGAACCGGCAAAAGATACAGTAAAGGAGCGGTCAGAGAGATAGGAGGAGAACCAGGAGAGAATGGTATCCTTGAGGCCAATGGAACGGAGCATAGTGAGGAGGAGCTGATGATCCACAGTGTCGAATGCTGCAGAGAGATCCAAGAGAATTAGCATGGAGTAATGACCATTTGATTTAGCTGTTAGCAGATCATTAGAGACTTTAGTGAGGGCAGTTTTCAGTGGAGTGTAAAGAGCGGAAACCCGATTGGAGAGGGTCGAGAAGAGAGTTTTCTGAGAGATAGCGGATAAGACGGGAGTGGACCAGGCGTTCCAGGAGTTTAGAGATGAAGGGAAGATTAGAGACAGGTCTATAGTTAGCGGCACAGTTTTGGTCGAGGGATGGTTTTTTAAGTAGTGGATGTATGATGGCATGCTTAAATGAGAAGGGAAAAATACCAGAAGAGAGAGAGAGGTTAAATATTTTAGTTAGGTGAGGGGTGACAGCAGGGGAAAGGGACTGAAGGAGCTGTGACGGAAATGGGTCACTGGTGCAAGTAGTTGGGCGAGAAGATGCAAGGAGCCTGCTTACTTCTTCTTCTGTGACTGGTTCAAAATCAGAGAGTGAGTTAGATGCAGTGGGGGAGGGAGGACGGTGCATTGTATGAGGTGATTGGAAGATAATTTCCTGTCGGATCTGGTCGATTTTTTCTTTGAAGTAATTGGCCAGATCGTCAGCTCGGAGCTCCGTGGTTAGGGCCTGTACTCTTGGATTGAGTAGAGAATGAAAAGTGTCAAAGAGACGTTTCGGGTTATTGGACAGTGAGGTGATGAGGGTGTTGAAATAGGATTGTTTGGAGAGGTGAAGGGCAGTGTTGTATGTTCTAAGCATAAACTTAAAATGGATGAAATCTTCGTGTAGATTGGATTTTCTCCACAGACGTTCGGCGCACCTGGAGCACCGCTGCAGGAAACGTGTTTGCACCGTGTGCCAGGGTTGTCGCCGTCTGCGTTGTGGTGTTCTATTTATAGGGGGTGCAAATTCATCCAGGGCACTTTGAAGTGTTTCATTGTAATGCTTCAATGCAGAATCAGGACAGGAGAGGGAGGAGATAGGGGCCAATGAAGACTGCAAGTTCTTCATAAGTTTCTGGGTGTTAATGGCCTGTATGTTTCTATAAGTCTGGACAGTGGGGGTGACCTGAGCAGCCTGGCAGTTCTTTATAGAGAATGAAAGAAGATTGTGGTCAGAGAGCGGGAGAGGGGAGTTTGCAAAATCATCCACTGCACAAAGCCGAGAGAAGACCAAATCGAGGGAGTTTCCGTCTTCATGCGTTGGAGAATTAGTAAGCAGCGAAAGGCCAAATGAGGAGGTTAGAGATAAAAGGTGAGTAGCAGATGGGGAGAGGGGAAGAGCAATGGGGATGTTGAAATCACCCATGATGAGGGTAGGGATGTCACAGGAGAGAAAATGTGGAAGCCAAGTGGCAAAATGATCCAGGAACTGATGGGAGGGGCCGGGAGGACGATACACCACCGCCACTCGCATGGAGAAGGGGGTGTAGAGTCTGACGGCATGGACCTCAAAAGAAGGGAAGACAAGTGAGGGTACTTGAGGGATAACCTGAAAGGTACATTTTGGTGATAGGAGCAGACCAACGCCTCCACCAGCTCTATTGTCTGATCTTGGGGTATGAGAGAAGTGAAGCCCCCCGTATGAAAGAGCAGCAGCAGCGGTAGTGTCTGACTGCTGGATCCAGGTTTCAGTAAGAGCCAGGAGGTTAAGAGAATTAGAAAGGAAGAAGTCATGAATGAAGGAGAGTTTGTTACACACTGAGCGAGAATTCCAAAGTGCACAATTAAGAGAGACAGATGGCATGCAGGGAATATTAATAAGATTAGAGGGGTTTCTGAGTGTAGCAGTCGGGAGGTTTGACTTTCTATAACATGGGGGACCATGGGGGACAGATGAGCCTGAAGGAAGACCGAGGAGTCTGGTGGAGGACTGAAGAGTCAGGTCGAGGACATAAAAGTTTGGTGGAGGACAGAGCTGCCTGGTGGAGAATAGCGGAGTCTAGTGAAGAATAGCGGAGACTGGTGGAGAATAGAGGTGTCTGGTGGAGAACAAATTGATGGAGGACCGAGGAGTCTGGAGGAGAGAGGACAGAGAATAGAAGAGTCTGGTGAAGGACAGAATAGTTTGATAGAGGACAGAGGAATCTGATGAAAGATCGAGGAGCCTGGTGGAGGACAGAGGTGTCTGGTGGAGAAAACAAGATTCTGCCGAAGGGCAGGGTACTCTGATGGAGGAGTCTGGTGGATGACAGACAAGTTCATTGAAGAACAGAGGAGTCTGGTAGGTGACAAAGGAGTTCAGTGAAGGACAGAAGACTAATAGCAGTTTTATCATAGAGAACACAGAACTTTAATCAATTTGCATTAAAACAACTTTTTCATGTGGGTGGATAACCATTTTAAACACATGGAGGGAAATTTCCTTAGTTTGGTATTTCATATGCCAGTCAAATACGCCACCAAATTTATTGAGGCTGATCTTCATGCTGAGCAAACGTGTCCATCTGAACCAAAAGCCCAATCCTTCTTCTCACATTCCTTGCATCCCACAGTCATAGGTTCCTTTAAATGCGAGCTGCCTATCAGTTTATTCATGTAGCCCGAACTATGGGCAGCAAAAGTCAGAGACCAGCACCATTACTGCACATGCGGCATTTCAGAGAAAACAAACTTAGAAACTGCAGCTGGGGACTATGTGACTGTGATGACTATCACCATGCTCCTTTTGTCTGGCAGATCTGTTCTTATATGTCTACTAGGACTCTTAGTCTGTTTGCAAAAAAAAATGTAGTTGGAATGGTGAACATAGCCCTTAACGCTCAATATTTGAGACTTCTTAATGAAATCTTTCCCAGTCTTTGGATAGTTAACCTGTATGTGCTAATGATAGGGAATTTAGATTGTGAGCCCCATAAGGACAGTGCCGTTAATATCTGTAAAGCGCTATGGAATTAATGGCTCTATATAAATGTGTAAAATAAATAAGTAAATAAAAATATGCTGGAGCTAGAAATATGCTGCAGTTTTACAAGTTGGTTTTTATGAGGCATGAGCGGGCTCCAAGCTACAGATGGAAAGGGTTTTCTCTAAAATAAGGACCTTCCGGTTGGAGGCTTTGTAAGGAGGTAGCGGGGAACCTCACGTGCCTCTTCTCCCCTGGAAGCTGTTCACACGATTACATGCGGCACCTCATTGTTTATTATTGTGGTATTTAACATTTATGCACTGTAATGTCATGCACTGTTTAGGATTGGGGATAGAGGTTAGTTTAGAATAACAGTGGGGTTAGAATAGAGGGGGAACATAAGAGAATAGATAGGAGTGTTAGATGCAGGCAGCATAGAGGGTTAAACAAATAGGAGGGGCCACAAAGCAGAGCGGCGCAGAGTGGGGAGATATAGTCAGGACACTTCCTGATTAGGCAGCAGAACCCAGGCAGCCTTGCCCAGGGCAGGTTGTATGAGAAGCAATGGAGCAGACAGTTACTGGCTGTGGGGATAAATCTGCGATGACAGTAAGGGGCCCCAAGCGGAGACTAGTGCAGTCGGGCACCAGCTCAACAGGACCATCACCATGAGGGATCCGGGGTCTATGATCGGGGCGGGAACAGTGAAGATGGCATTCCCGGCACCTTTCCCAATTGGAACCGGACGATGTACTGACAGTGAGCTGAGACACTGCGGTCATAGAGAAGCTGGAGGCCGTACAGAGAGGAATCGTCGTGGCCATGGTTCCCAGCTAGTGCGACCGCTATGGAGGACCATCACAGCTGGTTGCAGCTTCAGTGAGTGGAGGACCTTCGCTCGCCTTAGTTCCTACACCGACTACTGCCCCGTCACCTTCCCCGGCCCCTGTGTCCTCTCGTAACGCTTACCCGGATGAACATTGGGTTTCCATGGCAGAGGAGGCCCAATGTATGAGAAGCGTTATCAATGGAAAGAAATGGCGGGAGCGTCGGATTTTGGAGGACCTGCGGCGCCCCGGTGGGGGTGCCATGTCTGGCCGGATGACACGCGGTCTCATCAAATACTTTAATCCCACCCAGGGGGTATGGATTGATCCACGAGGCCGAGACCGGGGACAAGGTATATGTGAATGTTGTGGCCACTGATGGTAACGGTCCATTGCCGGAGTGGGACCAAGTGACATTTATAAAGGAGCAAGGGCCCGAGGACCATATACAGTGGAAGTGAAGATGGTCTCCAGCATTGAGGAGAGACGAGCGCGGGAAGCACAGTATTGTGTGCGACCACTTACAATGGTTGCAGCCCCTGCAGTCGGCCAGGGGGCATAGGCAGCTTTAATGGACATGGTGGCCTCAGTCGAGTCACGGGAGCCGGAGGCTCCAGGTGTGCTGAATTTGCCGCTGGAGGAGGGGAGGAGCAGAAGAAACAGTGGAGTCCTCCTCCGGTGGGTCGTCAGGCCAAACTTTCATCATTATCCAGGGCCAGAATACAGCCCACTACGCTGGTCAGCGGCCCTGTATAGACTGAAGTGACTTTTAAATATGTTGTGCTAGTTGCGCGGCAAGAGAAAGAGAAACTGTTCCACATCTCCGGAAGGGCAAGGAGCCCTGGACGGCACAAGGACTGTGTGCCAGTTGTGGCCAGTACGGTCACAGTTGAGTGTCATTTGCTTCCCCCCCCCCCAATCCAAGTTTTATATTTGCACACCCTGTGCTGGATTACGGAACCGAGACCCTGAAGAGTTAATCACCCTTAAAAGGAAAATGGACTGTGTGTGCGGCTGCTTTAAGAATTGTACTGTTTTAACCTTGAACTGTCCCCTGATAAAGCAGCCCACTTGTGTTTGAGGGTCCGTATTCCACTCAAGGAGGGAGTGGGAAGAACCTGTGCAGGAGGACCCGAGGAGCGAGCCGGGTCAGGACAACATGGACTACTGCCGAATTGTCCACCAGGCCAGTGTGTTTGTTTTTATCGGTTTCCTATGTTCGGATCCACGGAGTAGGGAAGGACTGGCCCACGGGCCTGAACTGTTGTTGCTGAGCGCCTCAGGGTCCCAGGAGCCATGGGACCGGGGTCAGTCGGACCCACACCAAAAGAACTTGAACTCTTCTGTTACAGGGCTCCAACCGAGTGGAGCCGGGGTCACGGATGACCCACAAGAAATGTTTGAATAAGACTGTATTAACCCCTTCACGACATGCGCCGTACTAGTACTGCTCTGAGGGAGGTGCAGTTGTGCCCAAAGCAGTACTAGTACGGCGCTGTGATTGCCGCGGCCTCACACTGAGCACTGTGGTGATCGCGTGCCGGTGTAAGCTGTATGTGACAGCTGACACCCCACAGCAATGCTCATGATCGGTGGTATCACTGATCGCGGGCATTTAACCCTTCTGATGTCGCTGTCATTAGTGACATCGGCATAGAGGGGGCTTCTTGCCCGCTCCCACCAGAACAACGCAATGCGATCGTATTGTTCTGGTGGTCTCCTTGGAGACCTCTGGCACCAAGGTGGCCGCGGGGTCCTTCTCGGGTCCTGCAGGGAGGTGGCTTGTCAGTGCCTGCTAAGAGCAGGATCTGAGAAGCCTCCTTCACTGCCTGACAGATCACTGATCTGATACTAAGCAGTGTAAAGTGTCAGATCAGCGATCTGATGTAATATAGTGATGTCCCATACTGGGACAATGTAATAAAGTAAAAAAATATATATTATAATTTGTTGAAATATTTAAAAAAAAAATCCCCAAGTAAAGAAAAAATTTTTTTTTTTACCATTGAATACTTCTTTTATGTACCGTATTTTTCAGATTATAAAATGCACTTTATTTCCCCAAAATTTTTGCGGAAAATGGGGTTGTGTCTTATAATGCATATATACCTTACTGGTACCGTTGCTGCAGGCCGCAGACTGGGATGAGGGGGTGTCCGGCGGTACTGCGGGTGCCCAGTGGTACTACGGGGGTGTCCGGCGGTGCTGCTGCGGGTGTCAACGGCACTGACAGGGCTGTGCTGACATTTTGTGAAAGGCTAGAGCCCCGGAAGCTCCTTGGTTTCCTGTGCAGTGGACTCCGGGAAAATGGCCGCCTGGGGCGGATCATGCGCAGATGGAGATCTCGGCATCAAGATCTCGAGAGATGAGATTTCAGCGTGAGTAATAGGGAGCTTTTGGCAATTAAATTGGCATTTGAAGAATGGCGACCATAAGAACTTTTCTGATCTCCAATTGGTTAAACGTTTCAACCCTAGGCAATCTAAATGGTCCCTGTTTTTACTAGGTTCAATTTTGTGGTCACTTTCTACCCAGGGGTCAAAAATGTCAAGGCTGGTGCTTTGTCCCAGAGCGCCCCTGTTAGTGGTGATCAAGAGAACCCTGCCCTGATTTTGCAGAAGGGGTAGTTATTTTGGCGTTGTACCCTGAGCTGGAGGGTCAGGTGTTGGAGGCCCAGGAGGATGTCCCGACCTCCTGCCCTCTAGGAAGGTTATTTGTGCCATCAAATCTGCGCCGCAGGGTACCGTATTTTTCAGATTATAAGACGCACCCCAAATTTTGAGGAGAAAAATATGAAAAAAAAACTTTATTTAATAAAATGGTAGTGCTACTTATAATCCATGCATCTTATTATTTACCGGGGGTGGTGGCTGTGGTGAAGCGGGGTCCCAGGGTCGCTTCTGGAGGAGGCAAGCGTGGAGCGTTGCTGCAGGCCGCAGGCTGGGATGAGGGGGTGTTAAGCACTGAAATCTCATCTCACGAGATCTTGGTGCTGAGATCTCCATCTGCGCATGCGCCACCCCCGGCGGCCAGGGATGGGCAATCTGGCTCTTTTTGGATCCTAAATGGATCCCTATTAAATATGTGTTCACCATAGGTGAACACATATGTAAGGTGATGTCACTATGGCTTAAACTCCTCCCACTCACGACCAAAATCCTGCCTACTTGCAGTCAGCCAGTTACCTTGGTGAATGGGCGGGGTTTGATTCAGGTGGGCGGAGTTACGTCCTCTGAAACTCAAAATTTTACACCCAGTGAAAGCCAGTCAGAGAATTTAGTGGCTCTCACTGGCGTGCCGGCTCCCATCGTTCACAGCAGGGAGCCGGCTCTTTGTCTCGGATCGTTCACGAACGACCCATCACTACCGGCGGCCATTTTCCCGGAGTCCACCGCACTGGAAACCATGAAACTGCCAGGGCTCTGGCCTTTCACAAAATGTCGGCAGAGCCCCGGTAGCGTCGGACACCCGTGTAGCACCGCTGGGTGCCCGCAGCACCGCTGGACACCCCCGAAGTGCCGGACACCCCAGTAGCACCGGGCAGCATCGGACACCGTAGCAGCACCAGACACCTGCAGCGCCGCACATCAGAACACCCCCTGATCCCAACCTGCGGCCTGCAGCATCACCCACTCTTGCCTCCTCCAGCAGCGACCCTGGGACCCCACTTCACCGCAGCCACCACCCCCGGTAAGCAATAAGATGCATGGATTATAAGACGCACCACCATTTTATTAAAAAAAAATCCTATTTTTCTCCTCAAAATTTGGGGTGCATCTTATAATCCAGAGCGTTTTATAATCCCAAAAATACGGTAAATAATAAAAAAAAATACAATAAAAGAACACACATTTGGTATCGCTGCCTCCGTAACAACCCGCTCTATAAAACTGTCCAACTAGTTAACCCCTTCAGTGAAAACCGTAAAAAAATAATGAGGCACAAAGCAATGCTTTATCATCATACCGCCGAACAAAAGGTGCAATAAAACGCAATCAAAAAGATGGATGTAAATAAAAATGGTACCACTGAAAACGTCATCTTGTCCCACAAAAAAAAAGCCACCATACAGCTCCATCAGTTATAGCTCTCAGAATAAAGTGATGCAAAAATATTTTTATTTCTATAAAATAGTTTTTATTGTGTAAAAGCAACAAAACATAAAAAGATATAACTGAGGTATTGCTGTAATCATACTGATCCGAATAAAGCTGCCTTACCAATTTTACCACGCACGGAATGGTATAAAAAAAATCCTGAATTGCTGGTTTTTGTTAATACTGTCTGCCAAAAATCGGAATAGAAACCGATCAAAAAATGTCATGTGCCCGAAAATGGTACCAATAAATACGTCATCTTATCCCGCAAAAATCAAGCCCTTACATGACACTGTCGGCCAACATATGGAAAAATTACAGCTCTCAAAAGATGGTGATGCAAAAACTAGTTTTTGCAATAAAAAGCGTCTTTTAGGCCGGGTTCACACTTGCCTTTGGGTGCTCTGCGTAGGGCTGCGTACCTCTTCCCTTCAGATCCCCATAGATGCGCATGCTTTCTGCGTACCTATCTTTTTAACATTGGGTACGCAGGGACATGCGTTGTATGTGGATGCGTCCATGTGAGTCGTTTTGACGTGCCCGCCGACCCCACGAGAACGCAGCCCTACACAGAGCATCCAAACGCAAGTGTGAACCCGGTCTTAGTGTGATAGCAGCCAAACATAAAAACCCAATATAAATGTGGTATCGCTGTAATCGCACTGACCCAAACAATAAAGTCACCTGATCACTTATACCGCATGAGGAACGGTGTAAAAAATAAATGAAAACAATTCTTCACATGCTGTGGATTTTTTTTTATTCTGCCACCCAAAGATCACAGTAAGGTTCAGCGCACATTTGTCCTGCGCTCTACGCTGAGCGCTTACACCGGGGTTTCCTTGTAAATCTCTGAACTACTTGATTCAGACAGAACCCCTGGTGGAAAATTCCCTATGATGAGGCAGATGTAGGCAATGTGGATGCCATAGGACCTGTGATCCGGGGAGTGCATCTTTTTAGGATTGCATAAAAGTGCCGTCGGCCACAGTTTTGTGCACTTCTGAAAAGGACACCGCTGAACAGAGGCCAGGCGGAGTCCAGAGTAAGGCCGGAGTCACACTGGCGAGGAATACGGGAGAGTGAGAGGCGCTAAAAGCACGCATTAGACACGGACAAATGATTCTCTATGGGGTCACTCGCACCAGGCGTATATTTCTCCTCCGTATCCTACGCTGCGTGCCACTCGCAGCATGCTGCGATTGTCAGCGTACTACACCTGTAGTACGCCAATGCAAGTCTATGGGTGCGCAAAAAATACGGATTACACACGGAACACACGTGTGACCTGCGAGCAATACGCAGGTCTTTTGGCTGGTGAACAGGAAATGGGCCAATCCATCATCAGGAAGCCTAGACATGCAAATGAGCTAAAAAACCGCTCCAGACATCCAGGAAGTCAGCCTCCACGGAGTACAGCAGCATGGCGTCCACATACATTAATGTAGAGCTCCTCATTGTGCTGGTGCAGGAGCGTCCAGAAATATGGGACCCACGCGACGCAAACTATGCAAACCGCACAAGAAAGGAGGCGTCATGGAGGCGCATCTGTCGCCAGATGTACCATGACTTTGGTGACAGACCACGTGATGAGCAGCATAAAATTCGTAAGTGCAACCATAAAAATATAATTAACCTTAGCGCGCGCTATAAAATGAATGTACAATCAGCACCCCCCCTTCCTGTGCATGTACTTTTCTTAGCCTCATGTGGCCGTTACATTAGGATGTGACACGTGGCTTCACACAGACATAATTAGGGGTTAGGACACAAGCTCCTCATCCTCCTAGCCAATAAAATTAGTTTCAGTGGAGCTAATGAGACCCTGGGTATCGGCCCAATTACATATGCCACCATGGGTAGAACGCACACCCCAGAAGGCCCCATGCCTAGACTACTGTTTGAAAATGTGACCTCTCAAATATGTGATTTTGACAATCTTTCCTGTCACATTGCAGTGGAAGATGTGATGAAACCGTGGAGAAGCATCCGGGACCAGTACCGCCGGGAACGCCAGCAGCGGTCCAGGAGTGGGGATGCTGGCCATGTAAAGCGCAAATATATATACTATGACCGGCTGAACTTCCTCGCCCCAATTCTGGCTCTGAGACCGTAAGTACATACCTCACACCACATGACACAAAAACATTACACAAATACTTTACAGGGACAAAAATATTGATGTATTTTTGCCTCTGTTCTATTTCATAACAGAACTCAATCCAACCTTACGGATCGAGGAACGGCCTCAGAGGCAGAGCCAATTATTGACCCTGTAGGGGATGAGGTGGCTGGCCCATCTTCTCCCCCTACAAGAAGGATGGCTGAAGATGAGGCATCACCAGAAAACACAATGGCTGCCCTACACAACACACCACCAGGACGGTCTGCTGCTGCAACCTCACCCATCCTGGAAGAGCTGGGCAACTTGAGCAGCAGCCCAACTGCCCAGATCAGGCCCTCCCAACAGGCTGCTCTAGCATCACGGCGAATAAGAAGAAGGCGCCAGGTCACCATTCAAGAGAGCAGGACCAATGTGGACACGGGTGCTGACTTACTTGTCCAGAGTCACTACAGATGATGGTGAGGAGGCCTATGCACGTAGCCTCACCCTTTATCTCCGTGCCTTTACCCGTGAGGTCAGGGTCCGTATTAGGGGATGTATTCAGATCCTGCTTGATGCAAGCACCCCCCCCCAATACCCCATATGAGGTGTTTGAATTTCTGGAGAGGTGGCAGCTCTCACCAAGAAATTTAATGCGCATGAGACCATCCACACAGATGCATGCTTAAGCAGGGTCTGAACAGCCCCTAATACGTGGGCCAACACCTCAAGCCCTTCCTCCCCCTACCCATCCTTCTATTCCGCAGCCCCAAATGTCTTCCTCAAGCCAACCCCACCAATATGGCCCACCCAGTGTTGGAGGCTGGTCCCAACCTGGTTGGGGATGATCTGGCTATGTTGGTGGGTATGAGCCATGGGCCTACCATAGCCAACAAGAAGCCCCTCACCATCATCAGTACTCTGGCCAGTATCACCAACAGGCCCAGGAGGCTGGACAACTACAGCATCATGGGCAACAGTATGGCCCCACACAGGGCGATGTTGCCCACAATGTCCAGCAGCACCCACAGGCTGTTCCTCCACGTTCCCCTTCCCCTACATATGAGGATTTATCATTCAAAAGTTTGGAGATGTCCAGTGACATGTAACTGGTGCTTCTAATCTAGACAAAAAAACAGGTGTTCGCCTTCACCAACATTTAGAACATAATTTAACACTCACATTTTTAAACAATGTTTTCCAAACATATGAAACAATCCATCATGACAGGCAACGCTACCTCACGCCTTTCACACAGATATTAAATGTGTGTATAAAAGAGAATATTTAAATGCGCTATACTGTTACATGAAAGGATGAAAATACACTATTCACTTGCTAACGCATAGGAAAGGCAGGCTTGCCTTTAGTTAAGTAGTCAACTTTGTTGTTTTTTTTTTTAAACCAGTTATTTTTATTTAGGTTTCAAAAGATTTTAAACAATAAACAGTGGATATCAATATACATGTAACAATTCACATATCTTGTAGTAATACAATCAAAGCCATCCCCCCCTCCCCCAATACTCCTTATGCCGGGTATACTTGAGAGTCTTAGCAATCATATCACCGCCATCCAGGCGGACCATATTTTTTCGAAAGTTCTTTCACCATGCCTTCGCCTGTAAATGCTTTCCTCTAAATGCATTACCGTACGTGTCTGAGCAATAAATTCCCTCCTAGTGGGGGGTTCCGAATCCTTCCATTTTCGTGCTATTAGTTTGCGTGCCACATACAGCAACCTCGCTATTGCCACTTTGTAATGTTCTGAGACAGGTATCCCATCCACCTCCCCCAAAACACACAGCACTGGATCCCTGTCGAGCGTACATGCATAAGCTCTCTCAATTTTGCTGATAACGACCAGCCAGTATGCCACCAGCCACGGACACGACCATAGCATGTGTAACAGTCCGGCCTGGTCTGTGCCACATCTAGGGCAGCTAGAGTCTCCCCTCAAGCCCGCCTTGAATAGGACCAGCAGTGTTTTGTATGTTCTATGTATTACATATAATTGGGAGAGCCGTGCCTGCTCGCTTAGAGAGATCTTCGGGACATATTCAAGAATAGTCTCCCATTGTTCAGTCAACTTTGTTGTTAGCAATCTCTAGTAAAACAATTTGAGGCAACCAGCATTCAGATTATCACGCTCTCTCTATGTCTTAACAAGTGAGTTTTGTATTTTCATCCTTTCCAGTATAGCATGCTTAAATATTGTCTGTTCTACAGACAGGTAATATCTGTGTGAAAGCTGTGAGGTAGCCTTGCCTGTCATGGTGGAATCTTTCTATGATTGGAAAACATTATGAGGAAATGTGAGTGTTATCTTATTGACTTTATTTAGGTGATGGAGCTCACCCTTTGTTGCCTAATCAAGGTTAATGTAGGCATGCAGCAATGTTGTTATTGCATAATGTTTGTTGCAGTTTTTTTCTGTAATGTTAATGTTACACCAAGTTAAAGAAGGCACAAAGGGTCATTTTGGCCATTGCCAAATTTGTGTTATGGCAACATTATGTTTGCCTTTAAGCAAAACCCAAAAAAAAAAGGCAAAACTAAAAATTTGTCTACTCTAGTTAACGTCTCTGTGTGATTTTTCACAATCCCTCACAACATACTAACAGACACCAACCAATGCAATGAAACAGTCATAGAATCATAATGGCTTGAGTAATATATATTTAGACACACTTTTAAAGAAACAAATTATAACATAGACACAGCATTCTCTTGCCAAGAAGTTGCCCCCTCAGGTGAGATAAAGTAATTCGTGAATATATCACGCACTTTGAGGCCAGAGAGCGGTCTACGTTGAGGGATGATAGGTGGTCTCACCCTGCGCACATTGTCCGGCTGTAACGGTCAGGGGATGGACAAAGTCCGAGAGTGGACCCTCTGGGTCGCGGATCTGGAGCCCCTGGGTCGAGCGCGCCAGGTGATGACCGACCCCTATACAGGGATCGTTAGGGGCAACACCGCAGAGGACAGAACCGCGACAGCCGGTACCAGGAGGGGCGGCTCGGGGACACGGAGTACTGCGGGGCAAGGGCACCGGACGGGGATCCAGAGAACCAGAGCCAGGATATAGGAGGAAGCAGCCAGGTAGCAGCTACTAGAGGGTAGCACAGGAGTGGACGCAGGAGCGAAAGGGTTACAGACTAGGAGGACCCAGAAGGGAGACACCAGGGCGGAATACAGAAGGGCCGTGACCCAAGGGACCAGGAGGAAGGGGCGAGAAGAAGGAAGGACAGGGCAGAGACAGCCAGGGAGAAGGAGAGGGAGCTAACAGGAAGCTTTAGCCAAACGGTGGGGCCAGAACAAAGCGTGGAGTATCACACAATCCTCAGGCGTCCTCTCTACAGTGAGGACGCCTGAAATACCTTAGGGTCCGGAAGTGGGAGGTACGCCCAGCCCTCAGCGCCGCCCACCGCCGGCAGAAGAAGGAGCGCTGGCGCGCGCCCGCGGCCTAAGGAGAGGGCGCAGAGAAGTAGCAAAGCAGGAGGCAGGGTAAGAGCGCGCGCTGTGGCGAGGACGCTGATGGGGGGCGGTGGCAGCTGGTGCTGCCGACGAGGCCACGCGACCGGGCCCTGCCGCGGATGCTACAGTACCCCCCCCTTTACATCCCCCCTTTTTGAGATTGGCTAGAAATCTTTTTAGTATTAGGGGAGCGTTGATATTTTCTCGAGGCTCCCAAGACCTCTCCTCGGGGCCAAACCCCTTCCAATCAATAAGAAAAAGGGACCTCCCCCTGACCCTTTTCATGGCTAAAATGTCCCTTATTTCAAAGATGTCATCAGATCCAATAGGTGAAGGAGGAGTAATGGAGGCTGGTTGGAACCGATTCAGAACTACAGGCTTCAGGAGCGAGACATGAAAGGCGTTGGGGACTCGGAGTGAAGCCGGCAATCTCAATTTATAAGCCACGTCATTGATGCGTTTCAGTACCTCGAAGGGACCTATGTAACGAGGACTCAACTTATAGGAAGGAACTTTCAGGCGGATTGTGCTTGGTCGAGAGCCATACCTTGTCGCCAGGATGGTATGGAGGAAGGTCCCTCCGTCTCTTGTCTGCGTGTTTCTTGATTCGGGCATTGGCATTCACGAGGGCGTCTTTGGTCTCCTTCCAAATCTCAGAAAATTCCATGGCGAGAGCATCCGCTGCGGGAACTCCAGATGACGCGGCAAAGGGCAGCGGAACACCCGGATTGCGACCAGAGACCACAAAGAACGGAGATTTGGTGGTCGACTCACTGGGATGGTTGTTGTGGGCAAATTCTGCCCAAGGTAGAAGTGAGACCCAGTTGTCCTGATGAGCGTTGGCAAAGTGACGCAGGTAGGTGGTCAGGCCCTGATTTATCCGTTCCACTTGCCCGTTGGTCTGTGGATGATAAGCAGAGGAGAAGTCGAGGGATGTTCCCATATGCCGACAGAGGGCCCTCCAAAAGCGAGACGTAAATTGGACCCCACGGTCCGACACAATCCGTAGAGGGAGGCCATGTAACCTGAAGATCTGGTGGATGAAGATCTCGGCCAACTTTGGAGCTGACGGCAAACCGGCCAGGGGGACAAAATGAGCCATCTTGGAGAAGCGGTCCGCTACGACTAAGATGGTGGTGCAACCAGCTGAGCGAGGCAAGTCAGTTACGAAATCCATAGCAATTTGCTGCCACGGGGCCTCCGGAACAGGCAATGGGTGGAGAAGACCGGAGGGAAGGGTCCTTGGGACCTTGTTCTGAGCACAGGTTGTGCAAGAGGCAACATAATCCACTACGTCTTGGTGGAGGGTGGCCCACCAGTAATAACGGGCGAGAAGTAAGAGGGTCTTCTTGGTCCCCACGTGCCCAGCGACCTTGGAAGAATGCCCCCAGCGCAACACCTCCAGACGCTTATTCCGAGGAACGAAGGTCTTGCCTGGTGGAGGAGTAGAAAAGTTCACAGGAGCCACAGTGATCACTTTGGCAGGCTCGATAATATAAGATGGGCCCTCGTCCTCCTCTGGCGACTGTAAGGACCTGGAGAGTGCATCCGCCTTGATGTTCTTATCGCCGGGCCGGAAGTGAAGCTTGAAATCAAACCGCGAAAAATACAAGGCCCATCTGGCCTGTCTGGAATTGAGCCTCTGAGCGGACTGCAAATAGGCCAAATTTTTGTGGTCCATGAAGATAGAAAAGGGATGCACCGCCCCCTCGAGCAAGTACCGCCATTTTTCTAGAGCCATCTTAATGGCCAGCAATTCCCTGTCTCCAATGGAGTAATTGCACTCCGCAGGCGAGAAGGACCTGGAGAAGAACCCGCAGGGAACCAGTTGACCCGAGGAGCCCGGCTGGGAGAGAACTGCCCCAGCTCCGGTGGAAGAAGCGTCCACTTCTACAACAAAAGGCCTACTGGCTACCGGCCGATGCAAGACTGGTGCTGAGGCAAAGGCGCGTTTCAGCGCCAGAAAGGCGTCCTCAGCCTCGGGGGGCCAGCTGTTTGGTTTAGTTCCTTTACGGGTCAGGGCCGCGATGGGCTTGGTCACCGTGGAAAAATGTGGCACGAACTGTCGGTAGTAATTTGCGAACCCGAGGAAACGCTGGATGGCCTTTATACCGACAGGGCGGGGCCACTTGAGTACCGCAGAGAGTTTCTCGGGATCCATCCTTAGGCCGGAGTCAGTGATTATATACCCCAAGAAGGGTAGCGAGGTTTGTTCGAAGAGACACTTTTCAATTTTGGCGTAGAGGTGATTCTCTCGGAGACGGTGCAGGACCATGCGTACACTTCTCCGATGAGAGGAAAGGTCGGGTGAAAAGATAAGAATATCATCTAAGTACACCACTACGCACGAGTATAGTAGATCCCGAAACACCTCGTTAACGAACTCCTGGAACACGGCTGGAGCATTGCAGAGGCCGAACGGCATGACTAAATACTCATAATGACCGTCACGGGTATTGAAGGCCGTCTTCCACTCGTCCCCTGCGCGGATCCGGATCAAATTATAGGCTCCCTGCAGATCCAGTTTCGTGAAGATCCGAGCCCCTCTCAGCCGGTCGAATAGTTCCGGGATCAGCGGGAGCGGGTATCGATTCTTAACCGTGATATTGTTCAAGCCCCAGTAGTCGATACATGGTCTGAGTGATCCGTCTTTCTTTCGGACAAAGAAAAAGCCTGCGCCTGCTGGGGACGCGGATTTTCGAATAAACCCCTTGGCCAAGTTCTCCTGTATGTATTCAGACATAGCCTGGGTCTCTGCTGGGGATAAGGGATACGTTCTCCCTCTGGGCGGAGTGGCTCCGGGAATCAGGTTGATAGGACAGTCGTAGGACCGATGCGGAGGCAGGGAATCAGCTTCTTTTTTACTAAAAACATCAGCGTACGCGTAGTACGGTGCGGGAAGGCCCGGAAGATTGGCAGGCACAGGCAGGGGACGGAGGATGGACTGCAAACTGCGTGGCAGGAATGACCCCAGCGTAGGATCTCCACAGAGCGCCAGTCGACGACTGGTTCGTGCAGCCGAAGCCAAGGTAATCCTAGGAGGACGGCGTGGGACAATCTAGGCAGGACGTAGAAGGCAATTCTTTCACGATGAAGCGCTCTAATTTGCAGATCTATTTCGGTCGTAACCATGGTGACGAGCTCGGGCAGAGGTTTTCCATCGACGGAGGAGATAGCACGCGGATCTTTTAAGATGACCACCGGAATTTGGAGTTTATCCACCTCTTCTTGCCGGATGAAATTGCCCGCCGCACCCGAGTCCACATACGCCCGCACAGATCTGCGCTCCCGACCTGAAATAATTAGAGCTGAAAGAGTAAGGGGCAGAGAGGAATTATGATCACCTAGGGAGACCTCTCTTACCTGACCTAGGTGGAGGCGTTTCCCGGTCTCTCCGGACAGGTGCGCACAAAGTGGTTGGCTCCACCGCAGTACAGGCAGAGCCCGTTCGTCATTCTCTCCCTGCGTCGCTGCTCCGTTAACCTGACCCGATCTACCTGCATGGGCTCGGGGGCGACGCTAGTAGAGGGAGCTGAGGAGCGCAGAATGAGCGCTTGATACAGCCTGAAGGGTCTGCGCTTCCTAACCGATTCTCGAGCGCGCTCCAAAAAACGCAGGTCTATGCGCGTAGCCAGGGATATGAGATCCTCCAGAGTGGTTGGGGTATCCCGTCCGGCAAGCTCGTCCTTATTTTTACTTGAGAGGCCTCTCCAGAAGGCACCCACAAGTGCTTCGTTATTCCATCCAAGTTCCGATGATAATGTCCGAAAGCGGATGGCGTACTGTCCTACCGTGAGAGACCCCTGGCGGAGGTTAAAGAGGGCCTCTGTGGTAGACGCTAAGCGTCCGGGTTCGTCAAACACTCGGCGGAAGGTCTCCAGGAAGTTTTGGATACTAGACACGACGAGGTCATCCCTCTCCCATAGAGGATTCACCCAGGACAAGGCCTCTCCCTCAAGATGGGATACAATGAACGCCACCTTGGCGCGATCAGTGGGGTATTGTTGGGGCAAGAGCTCAAAGTGCAGTCTGCACTGATTTAAAAATCCCCGACATAGCTTAGGGTCTCCGCTATACCGGGGAGGCTTCCCCAGTCGAGGGGGCGGAGACGAAACTGCGTCCCTGGGTGGGGTAGCGGCGGCTGCGGCGGACTGCAGGGCCAGCAGTCGGTCGTCGACAGACGCCATATAACCCAAAATGTGGGACTGGGCATCGCGCTGCTGCGCGAGCTCTTGCTGAAGGCTGACTAGGAGGGAAGCATGCCCTGGGTCTGAAGTTTGCAGAGCGGACAACCGAGTGTCCATGGACTTCATAAAGGACATTATCCGGGTCTGATTTTTGCGCAGGAACAGTAGTTCCTTCTGCGTGGAGGCCGCGGCACCGGCGGGGTCCATGGCCTGAGGATACTGTAACGGTCAGGGGATGGACAAAGTCCGAGAGTGGACCCTCTGGGTCGCGGATCTGGAGCCCCTGGGTCGAGCGCGCCAGGTGATGACCGACCCCTATACAGGGATCGTTAGGGGCAACACCGCAGAGGACAGAACCGCGACAGCCGGTACCAGGAGGGGCGACTCGGGGACACGGAGTACTGCGGGGCAAGGGCACCGGACGGGGATCCAGAGAACCAGAGCCAGGATATAGGAGGAAGCAGCCAGGTAGCAGCTACTAGAGGGTAGCACAGGAGTGGACGCAGGAGCGAAAGGGTTACAGACTAGGAGGACCCAGAAGGGAGACACCAGGGCGGAATACAGAAGGGCCGTGACCCAAGGGACCAGGAGGAAGGGGCAAGGAGAAGGAAGGACAGGGCAGAGACAGCCAGGGAGAAGGAGAGGGAGCTAACAGGAAGCTTTAGCCAAACGGTGGGGCCAGAACAGAGCGTGGAGTATCACACAATCCTCAGGCGTCCTCTCTACAGTGAGGACGCCTGAAATACCTTAGGGTCCGGAAGTGGGAGGTACGCCCAGCCCTCAGCGCCGCCCACCGCCGGCAGAAGAAGGAGTGCTGGCGCGCGCCCGCGGCCTAAGGAGAGGGCGCAGAGAAGTAGCAGAGCAGGAGGCAGGGTAAGAGCGCGCGCTGTGGCGAGGACGCTGATGGGGGGCGGTGGCAGCTGGTGCTGCCGACGAGACCACGCGACCGGGCCCTGCCGCGGATGCTACACCGGCCTACGCACAACACCATCAGAGGAGGAACAATCATGTATCCTGGTGAAGTTATGCAGAACAACACAGGCTTTGACAACTTCATTCACATTTTGCTCACTCAACTGAATGGCAGACTGGAGTACCCGCCATTTGGCACAAAGAATCCCAAAGGAACACTCCACCAGTCGCCTAGCACGTGATAGGCGCAAGTTAAAAATTCTGCGCCTGTGGTCAAGGTTGCGCCGGGGATATGGCCTCATGACATTGTGTGATAACTGAAAGGCCTCATCTGCCACAAGGACATAAGGGACTGATTGTTCGGGGGAGCCTGGTAGCTGGCGTGGTGGTGGTAGATCCAACTAGTTGGTGCGTAGCCGCCGACCCATTATGGAAGAATTGAAGACTCTAGAGTCTCCCGTCCTTCCATAGGCCCCAATGTCAACAATTATAAACTTGTATTGAGGGTCTACCAGAGCCAACAATACAACAGAAAAGTATTGTTTATAATTGAAGAATTGGGAGCCTGAGTTCGGCGACTTACGCACCCTGATATGTTTGCCATCCAGGGCCCCAATACAATTTGGAAACTGGCAGTCCTCCTCAAAGTCCCTTGAAATCCTTAACCAGTCTTCCATCCTAGGCTCGGGTAGGACCACCTGATGGAGTCTTATCCAGATTTGTGCACATGTAGACCTCACTATGCCTGAAATGGTTGACTTTCCAATGAGAAACTCATGGTGGAGGGCGGCATAAGACAGGCCAGTGGACAGGAAGCTGTAGAACAACAGAAAGAGTACAGTTTAGAATGGCTAAAGTAAAAAAAAATCAGTTACATGCCGACCAAACTTGGTAGGAAATGAGAGAGAACAACACATATTTGGTGGCACAATGACTAAGTGATATGCAGGACATATTAGATGTAACATTCTGCTGTGTCAGGTGAAACATATTTTGAGTAAGATGAGGGTATTAAACTTTGTCCAAGAAGGCCAAAAAACATAAATTAACACACACATTATGAACATAGAGAATGTGGTTGTGTAGTACATACCGTATTGTGAGTAGAAGTCGCTCCTCTGCAGATATGGCTTTGCGCATCCTAGTGTCCTGAAAGGTGATCCCAGGGCGCACTGTCTCCGAGAGGCGATCAAATGTGGAAATGCTCATTCGACAGTACTTGTAAAATTTCTCCGGATGCTCCCGCAGAGACGAATAGAGGCGGTGAAAATGCCCTCTTGTGAGTCGTTGCCTCAAAAGTGGATGTACCCACATGCGTCTCCTCCTCCGCAGATCCACTATCACAGGATATGGTTGCCCAAAACGCAGTGACAAAAGACAGGTAAAGAGAACCTGCTCAGTTGTATTGAATGTCAGACCCTCTGCCATGCTGCACAAAGAACACCAACACACCTCGTGAAAGCAAGGTGACAAATGTACAGAATGTAGGCAGCCACCTGTTTCTGAGTGTCTAAATAGGGTGCAGGCTAATGATTTAAATTGTTTGCAGGCCTCAAAACCGTTAAATGTCCATTTTGCAAGGCTGCGAGAAAATCTCGCCATACGGATTACATACGGATATACACATGCGCAAAATACGCGACCTCACCTTGCTTACGGATGACCTACGGACCACTATTTAGTGGTGATTCATCCGTATTACGCATGTAAAATACGGAGCGTATTTTGTGCAGCTTAGTGTGACTCCAGCCTTACTCTGCTGCCTCACTATAGTAAATGGATCCCTCGGGGGGTTTCATCTGAATCACGTAACTCAGAGATTTAGATGGAAATACCAAAGTAAGTGATCAGCGTAGAGCGCTGGATAACTGTGATCCCAAACGTTATGTAAAATGTTCCCAATAAAAGCTTCCACTCAATCCACAAAAAATTAAGTCCCCACTCTTGTCTGTTATCTGTTAACGGAAAAATAGGGGCCTCCACATTACTGGTCTCACAAAGGCTCTGGAAAAGTAAAATGGCTCCTCACCTGCCAAAACAAATTCAGCAAATTCTCCGCTCCCAAATCCAAACGACCCTATCCCTTCTGAGCCCCAGTGTGCCTAAAGAACATTTAGTGCACACGTCTGGCATTTCTGTAGTGATGAGAGACCGCCTAATTTACAGGTGTGTGTCTCCAGAAGCATGGGCTGGGCGTAATTTACTGGTCACTACAACGGCAGTTTGCAATTTTCACTCAGCAACATCCACTGGAGCCTGTTTCGGGAAAACACTAGTTGAGTCAAACTCGTGACTACATCTGAAGATAAATTCCCAAATGGTTTCCAAAATGGGGTCACTTGCGGGGGAATCTGCTTTTCTAGCACTTATGGGCTCTTTATATGGAATCCACAAACTAGTCTAGGAAAATCTGTGCTCCAGGAGGCAAATAGCGCTCTGTCCCTCCTGAGTCACTCAGTATGGCAAAGTAGTAAAGTAACGGAACAGCCACATATGGGGTATTTCTACATTCAGAAGAAATTGTGGGAGAAATTCTGGTGCCATTTTTACCCATTTCCCAGTGTGAAAATGTAAAACTTAGGGCTAAGGCTAGTTTCACACTAGCGTTTTTTTGCGCTGCGTTTTTGCGAAGTGCAAGCGCATATAAAAAACGTCACATGCGTTTTGTATGCGTTTGCTGCTTTTTTGCGCATGTGTTTTAACCATTTTTTAGCCATTTTTACTCTTAAAATGCATGCTTTTTTAAACGCTGACGTGCGCATGTTCATGCGCACATCTGCGTTCCCATAGACTGTAATGTGTTTTTTTGCGCATTCCGTGTGCATGCGTTTTTTTGAGACAGGTCGGACGGACCAAAAATGCAACAGGTAGCGTCCGGCGCACTTGGGTGCACACTACAAAAAACGCATGCGCACGTAAAATGCGTGCGAACGTGTGCAAACGCTAGACCATACGCACCCATGTTAAAGATAGGGGAAAAGGACGCATGCGCAAAAACGCAGCGCAAAAAAACGCTAGTGTGAAACCAGCCTAATACACAATCTTGGTGGCAAAATTATTAATTACTAATTATTTTTACCCACTGCCAAATGGTATAAAAGTTTGTGACACACCTGTGGTGTCAATATAATCACTGCACCCCTAGATGAATTCATTGAGAGGTTTGATTGGTAAAATGGGGTCTCTTATGGGAGGTTCTGCTGCTCTGGCACCTCAGGAGCTCTGTCAATGTAACATGGCACCCTCAAACAAGTGCAGTAAAATCTGCACTGTAATATGGCGCTACTTCCCTTCTGAGCTTTGCACTGTGCCTCAAAAGTGTTTTTTGACAACATATTGGGTATCGGTGAACTCAGGAGAAATTGCACAACAAACTTTTTGGTGCATTTTCTAATTTTCCTCTTTTGCCCTTGTGAAAATACAAAATTTGTAGCTAAAAGGATTTTTGTGTAAATGTGATTTTTTTTTTTTATTTTCATGGCTTAACGTTATAAACTTCTGTGAATCACCTGGGGGTTCAAGGTGCTCAATATACATCTAGATAAATTCTCTAAGGGGTCTAGTTTCCAAAATGGTGTCACTTGTGGGGGTTTCCACTATTTAGGCACATCAGGGGCTCTTCAAATGCGACATGGCATCCGCTAATTATTCCGTCAAATTTTGCATTCCAAAAGTCAAATGGCGCTCCTTCTCTTCCAACCCCTGCCGTGTGCCCAAACAGTTGTTTTCCTCCACATATTTGGTATCAGTGTACTTAGGAGAAATTTGATCAACAAATTGTATGACACAATTTCTCGTTTTACCCTTATGTAAATGCAAAATTTGGAGCCAAAAAGATTTATTTGGGATAAATGTGATTTTTTTTTTTTTTTTTTTATTTCCACGGCTCTACGTTATAAACTTCTGTGAAGCACTTGTGGGTTAAAGGTGCTCAATACACATCTAGAAAAGTTCCCTGGGTCTAGTTTCCAAAATGGTGTCACTTGTGGAGGGTTTTCACTGTTTAGGTACATCAGGGGCTCTCCAAACACGACATGGCAACCGCTAATTTTTCCAGCATATTTTACATTCAAAAAGTCAAATGGCGCTCCTTCGTTTCTGAGCCCTGCCGTGTGCCCAAACAGTAGATTTCCCCCAATTATGGGGTATCGGCATGCTCAGGAGAAATTGCACAACAAAATATTTGGTCCATTTTCTACTGTTATCCTTGCAAAAGTAAAAAAAAAATAGGTCTAAAAGAAGTTTTTTGTGAAAGAAAAGTAAATGTTTATTTTTTCCTTTCACATTCCAAGAATTCCTGTGAAGCACCTGAAGGGTTAATTATCTTCTTGAATGTGGTTTTGAGTACCTTGAGGGGTGCAGTTTTAAGAATGGTGTCACTTTCGCATATTTTCTTTCATATAGACCCCTCAAAGTGACTTCAAATATGAGGTGATCCCTAAAAAAATGGTTTTGTAAAATTTGCTGAAAAAATGAGAAATCGCTGGTCAAATTTTAACCCTTATAACTTCCTAACCAAAAAAAAATTTGATTCCAAAATTGTGCTGATGTAAAGTAAACATGTGGGAAATGTTATTTATTATCTATTTTGTACGATATGACTCTCTGACTTATGGGCATAAAAATTCAAAGTTTAAAAATTGCAAAATTTTTGCTAAATTACCATTTTTTTTCACAAATAAACGCAAGTCATACCGAAGAAATGTTACCGCTATCATAAAGTATAATATATCATGAGAAAACAGTCTCAGAATCACTGGGATCCGTTGAAGCGTTCCAGAGTTATTACCTTATAAAATGACAGTGGTCAGAAATGTAAAAATTGGCCTGGTTGTAAGGCTTTGTCTCAAGGGGATTCATTTTATTGGTGTTTTTATATATACTGTCTTACAGTTTACAGGTGCCATCATGGTCGTGGATGACCATATTCTAGAAGGAAGGAGTGTAAGGAGGTGGCGGGGAACCTCACTTGCCTCTTCTCCCCTGGAAGCTGTTCACATGATTATATGCGGCACCTCATTGTTTATTATTGTGGAATGGAACATTTATGCACTGTAATGTCATGTACTATGTTTAGGATTGGGGATAGAAGTTAGCATAGAGTAACAGAGGAGTTAGAATAGAGGGGGGGCATATTAGAGAATAGATAGTGCTAGATGCAGGCAGCATAGGGGTTAAGAAAATGGGAGGGGCAACAGAGCAGAGCAGAGTGGGGAGATATAGTCAGGGCACTTCCTGATTAGGCAGCAGAACTCAGGCAGCCTTGCCCAGGGCAGGTTGTGTGAGAATCAGTGGAGCAGACATTTACTGGCTATGGGGATAAAGCTGCGATGGCAGTAAGGGGCCCCAAGCGGAGACTAGTGCAGTCGGGCACCAGCTCAACAGGACCATCCCCAGGAGGGATCCGGGGTCTATGACTGGGGCAGGAACAGCAGAGATGGCATTCCCGGCACCTTTCCAAATTGGATCCGGACAAGGGCTGACAGGGAGCTGGTGACGACGGCTTCTATCGAACGTGAATTGTCCAGTGAAATGGCAAGGATTGCCAGGAGGAAAGAGAGAAAGATTACAGAAAGAGTAGAGTGCCCGGAAGGCAGGGAAAGTGCAGGATACGTGGCTCTGTGAATTGTGCTGCCAAGGTGATGAGTGCCCTTTTGATAAGTAAAGTTGAACTGTTTGAAAAAGACCGTGACTCCGAGGTGTTATGTGAAACTTGGAATCATGGAGCCGGAGTGCCAGAACTGGAAGGAACTCCGACAGTAACCGTAAGTGTTCTGCTGCGCACGCTGTATGAGCAGCAGAAGGCACATTGTGTTTTGTGGGGCGCCAGGGTATGGGAACTGTAAAGCCCGTTGCCACGACTGCCACCCTGGCCACCTTACAGTTTCTATAACGGCAGGACACAGTCTAGCACCAGACAGTGGGCCATTGTCAGCTGATATCATCAGCGCTAGTTGTACTATCGGGTGGAAGACTTGGTATTGGTGCCATCAGACTGGGCATTTCTTATTGCACTAGTAATATTCTATAAAATAAAGTAGGGGGAAATGTAACATTTTATGTGAGACTGTGGTTTGTAAACATTTTAACAATCACATTAGGAATTGACAAAATTAGCAGTTTCCTAATATATCGTTATTTCCACTCTTTTTATTAAACCCTTCAGCGCTAGAGAAAATTCAGAATGCTCACATGCAGATCTATGTGTCTATACAAACAAACCATAAGTTCTGTTACGCGTCAGGTTCCTGCAGCTGCACTGCGGGAATCCAGAGCCTTGCATCCAGTGGTCTCCCATTCTCCACCGACAGCTCAGGAGCCTGCACAGCAATCTCGGCGTCCCAGACGCTCTGCTCAGACCAGCTCTGTAGGACTGGTTGTTGCTGCCACCTCTGGGTCAGCAATGGCAGTGCAGGCTCTCCTGCAGCAAGCCACTCCAGAAGCTAAGTCCTTTCGTCCCGCTACTGGGCATGCTCACGAGACTATCTCCCATTGGAGATAGGGAGTCACGTGCTCAGGTCCTTCTCCTGATCTGATTGGTCCATCTCAGATCTGGAAGGTCCCGGCAGCGCACGGCTATAGAAGGCCCGCATGGCTGCTCGGCCATGCGCTAGTATAGTCTCTTCTTGCTAGATGCGTGAATGGTGATGGATGTATGATTCTGGTGACTGACTTAATAAGATTCCCCTCCCTCTGATATTACGCATGTGGATAGGGAACTATAGAAAGAGTCAGCGCCAGTCAGTGGCAAACCTTAGACCACTGTGCACACCGCACCTCTGCACTAGCGTCCGGTGGTGTCACGTCTCTCACGGCACAATCGCTTAGCGGCTGTGTCTGCCGCCGCGCTGCATTTAGCAGCACTTACCGGCATCCGCAGTTGCGACGCCGCACGCATGGTAGGTCTAGGCAGACACTGTCCCCTGTCTTGGACCCTGTTCTGTGACCTGATACCGTGCGTTCAATTTTGCTGAGACCTATGAGTCTACCAGGCTCAGTGTTTGTTACAGCGCCACTATGAGTTAACAGAGTCCACTCTGCGCACATCGGGTGACGTTGAACCCGTGCGCATTATACCGCCATATAGCGCGTCTGCCATTGTCTAGCAGCGGTTTAACACGTACTGCATGGTGGACCCTGGGCGGGGAACGCATTTTCTATTATTTAATATTTAGTGCGTTCCGCCGTCCCTAACAAGTTCAGTCTGATCATACAGTCACGTATTTGCTAATCAATAGTCTACAACCAAGACTAAAATCTTTTGATGGGGGATCCAACTTCAGTAGCCCTCGTCAGTGGCATAGCGTGGGTTGCAAGCACCTGGTGCATGACGAGTATTTAGCACCATCTTGGACCGTTAGCACTCCCTGAGTCCCTTCCACCAGACCGGTATTGACCCCCTTATCCCCCCAAGTACATTTATTGAGATTTGAAGAACATACAAATGTAACTATAGTTAGAGATTTAGCTTTTTTTTATGCTTTTTAAAAATATAAAGTTATATTTTCTTGCTTTTTATTATTAGTAATGTATTGATTTTAATCCCTTAGCCCTATTCCTAATTCTAACCTTAAAGGGAATCTGTCACCCTATTTTTGGACTATCAGCTGCCGACACTGCCATCAGGTGCTTATCTACAGCATTCTGTAATGCTGTAGATAAGCCCCCGATATAACCTGAAAGATAAGAAAAACGAGTTATATTATACTCACCGGGGGGCGGTCCGGTCGCTGTCCGGCGCCTCCCATCTTGTAGCGGTGACATCCTCTTCTTTGCTTCCCGTCGCGGCTCCGGCACAGGCGTACTTTACCTGCCCTGTTGAGGGCAGAGTAAAGTACTGCAGTGCGCAGGCGCCGAACCTCTCTGACCTGGTCCGGCGCCTGCGCACTGCAGTACTCTGCTCTGCAAAGAAGAGGAAGTCACCGTTAAGATGGGAGGCGCCGGACCGCTACACCCATCGGACCAAAACCAGACCCGGACCGCCCCTATCATAGAATCATAGAATCGTAGAGTTGGAAGGGACCTCCTGGGCCATCTGGTCCAACCCCCTGCTCAAAGCAGGATTCGCTAAATCATCCCAGTCAGATGTCTGTCCAGCCTCTGTTTGAAGACTTCCATTGAAGGAGAACTCACCACTTCTCTTGGCAGCCTGTTCCACTCATTGATCACTCTAACTGTCAAAAAGTTTTTTCTAATATCTAATCTGTGTCTCTTCCCATTCAGTTTCATCCCATTGCTTCTAGTCTTTCCTTGTGCAAATGAGAATAAAGTTGATCCTTCTACAATGTGACAGCCCTTTAGATATTTGTAGACAGCTATTAAGTCTCCTCTCAGTCTTCTCTTTTGCAAACTAAACATTCCCAAATCCTGCAACCTTTCCTCATAAGACAGGGTTTGCAGACCGGTCACCATTCTGGTCGCTCTTTTCTGAACTTGCTCCAGTTTGTTGATGTCTTTTTTAAAATGTGGTGCCCAAAACTGGACACAATATTCCAGATGAGGTCTGACCAAAGAGGAGTAGAGGGAAATAATGACTTCACGTGATCTAGACTGTATGCTTCTGTTAATACATCCTAGAATTGCATTTGCCTTTTTTGCTGCTGCATCACACTGTTGACTCATATTCAGTCTGTGATCTATTAGTATACCCAAGTCTTTTTCACATGTGCTGTCACTTAGCCCTATTCCTCCCATTCTATATATGCTTTTTTCATTTTTATTGCCCAGATGTAGTACTTTGCATTTCTCCCTGTTAAAAACCATTCTGTTAGTTGCTGCCCACTTCTCCAGTTTATTTAAATCTTTTTGAATCCTCTCTCTCTCTTCTCTAGTATTAGCTATCCCTCCTAGCTTTGTGTCATCAGCAAATTTAATCAGTTTACCCTCAATTCCTTCATCTAAATCATTGATAAAGATGTTGAACAATACAGGGCCCAGGACAGAGCCCTGTGGTACCCCACTTGAGACATTCTTCCAACTGGATGTGCAGCCATTTACGACCACTCTTTGGGTCCGATCACTAAGCCAGTTATGAATCCACCTAACAGTTGCCTTGTCCATTCCATACTTAGTCATTTTTTCAATAAGGATTGTATGAGAGACTTTGTCAAATGCTTTGCTGAAGTCAAGATATACTATATCTACAGCATTTCCTTGATCCACCCAATCAGTGATACCGTCATAGAAGGAAATTAAGTTAGTCTGACATGACTTATTAGTTAGAAACCCATGCTGACTCTGTTTAATCACTTCATTCTTATCCAGGTATTGACATACATGTTGTTTAATAATTTGTTCAAAGATCTTTCCTGGTATAGAAGTCAGACTCACCGGCCTATAGTTGCCTGGGTCCACCTTCTTCCCCTTTTTGAAGATAGGAACAACATTTGCTCTTCTCCAGTCTTCTGGCACTTCTCCTGTTCTCCAAGAATTTTCAAAGATTATGGAGAGGGGTTCAAAAATTTCTTCTGCTATCTCCTTCAGTACTCTGGGGTGTAATTAATCTGGACCTGGAGACTTGAATTCATTTAGGTTAGCTAAGTGTTTCCTCACTATCTTTCTGTTTATAGATATCCTGGATTCTTCTATTCCCTTAATAGGACAGTGAATAACAGTTGATGTTGCATTTCCTTTCTGAGAGAAAACAGATGCAAAATAGGAATTTAAAAGTTCAGCCTTCTCAACATCCTGTCTTACCATTTCATCATTTTCATCCTGTAAAAATCCTATAGCATCTTTGACTTTTCTTTTACTTTTGACATATCCCCAAAATCCTTTATTATTGCTTTTGACATCTCTTGCAAGCCTCAGTTCATTTTCAGCTTTAGATAATCTGATTTGTGCCCTGCAGGTTCTGCAGACAGCATTATATTCTTCTTTAGATATGCCTCCCTCTTTCCATTTTATAAACATTTTTTTCTTCCTTTTTAGCATGTGCTTAAGTTCTGTGTTCATCCATCCTGGTTTCCTTAAATGCTTCCTATTCTTCCCTCTTTTCGGAATTGTTAACAACTGTGCTTTGAGAATTTCATTTTTCAAGATTTCCCATCCTTCCTGGACATTTTTGTCTTTAAGGATATCCAGCCATTGGATCCCTCCAATTCTCTTTCTGAATCCCTTAAAATCTGCCTTTCTGAAATCTAACCTTGACGTCTGAGTCTTCACAGGTCTTCCACCTCTAGTTATCCAAAATTCTAAAATAGCATGGTCGCTACCTCCTAGGGTCCCAGCCACTTTTACCTCCTCAACCATTTCCTCCCTGTTTATAAGGATTAGATCCAAGGTAGCAGTTCCCCTTGTTTTCTCCCTTACCTTTTGGAAGATAAAGTTGTCAGCAAGAGAGGATAAGAATTTCCTTGACCTGTTAGTTTTGCCTGAGAGAGATTCCCAACAAATGTCTGGATAGTTGAAATCTCCCATGACAACTATGTCATATTTTTTGGAGAACTTGGCCATCTGATGCATAAAGAGTTCATCTATATCTTCGGCTTGCACAGGCGGCCTGTAGTAAATGCCTACAATGGTGTCCTTTCCATTGTTCTGTCCTTGTATTCTTACCCAAACAGTTTCCACAGAACTCCCAGTCTCTGAAGCTTCAATCTCTGTGCAGATATACGCATTTCTAACATACAATGCGACACCCCCTCCTCGTTTATCAAGTCTGTTTCTTGCAAATAAGTTGTATCCTTCTAGTCTTGTATTCCAATCATGTGTATTGTCCCACCAAGTTTCAGTGATTCCAATTACATCATATTTCTTTTCCTGTGTTAGTATTTCCAATTCTCCTTGTTTGTTGCCCATGCTTTGTGCATTAGTATAGAAACATTTTAGTTTGTGATTGGTTTCTCTTTCTCCAATATTTTTATTAATTAGATTCTTTTGTCTTTGTTCTTCCTTTCCACTTCTAATAGCAGAGTTCTCAATAGCATTTGTCAGGTGTATGGCTTTTTCTGGTCTTTTGCTTCCCTTCCCATGTTGTTCTAGTTTAAAGCTCTCCTTACAAGTGTAGCAAGGCGACTTCCAAATACATGCTTTCCAGTCTTCGTAAGGTGCACCCCATCTCTAGCAAGTAGTCCATAGTATAAGTAGTTCACTCCGTGATCCAGAAATCCAAATCGTTGCTGACGGCACCATCGACGTAGCCAGTTGTTCACCTGCAGAATCTTATTCCACCTCCTTGTTCCATGGCCATCCACTGGGAGGATGGAAGAGAAGACCACCTGCGCTCCCAGTTCTTTCACTTTCTTGCCTAAGTCTTCAAAGTCTCTGCAGATGGTTTCCAGGTCGTTTCTTGCGGTGTCATTTGTCCCCACATGTAGTAGCAGGAATGGGTAGTCATCTGTAGGTCTGAAGAGTCCTGATATCCTGTCAGACACATCTTTAATTTTTGCACCTGGAAGACAGCACATTTCTCTTGTAGTTATATCCGGTCTGCAGATAGCGGCCTCTGTTCCTCTCAGCAGGGAATCCCCCATGACCACCACTCTCCGTTTCTTCTTCACAACATTTTTCTTTCTCCATCCAGGAGGACTCTGAGGGCGTACAAGGTTGCTGTTTGTTGGCAAAGTCTTATCCTGATGTATTTCTTCATCGTTTTCCTGCGTGAGAGCCTGGTACTGGTTTCTGAGCAGTATGGGTGCTGACTGCCTCCTGATCCTCCTGCTTCTCTGGGTCACATGTCTCCATTCCTCTGTTTCTTCAGGTGCACTTCGAATTTCTTCTCTTTCTGTAACATGAAGAGATAATTCTGCTCTGTCCAAGAACTCTTCACCTTCCTTAATGATCTTCAACGTAGCTAACCTCTCTTCGAGATTTTGCAACTTTTCCTCCAACAGGGACACAAGCTTGCATTTGTGGCATGTGAAGTTTGGCTTTTCCACTGGTAAATCTGTGAACATGTAGCAAGAAATGCAGCTCACCAAATGGCTCCTGGCCTCTTCCATCTTGAGATTTCTTAAAAACGATGAAAGATGAGCCAAATTTATCGGCGCGCGGTTTTTCCGATTTCCTCTTTTCAGCTGCAACGGCCAAAACCCAGTGATCGTTGAGCTCGCGGAGACTCTTCACTTATCCCAGAAGGCACTGGGAATATGCAAATGATCTCCTCAAGACTCTTCCCCTGGTTTTCCGATTTCCTCTTTTCAGCTGCAACGGCCAAAACCCAGTGATCGTTGAGCTCGCGGAGACTCTTCACTTATCCCAGAAGGCACTGGGAATATGCAAATGATCTCCTCAAGACTCTTCCCCTGGTTTTCCGATTTCCTCTTTTCAGCTGCAACGGCCAAAACCCAGTGATCGTTGAGCTCGCGGAGACTCTTCACTTATCCCAGAAGGCACTGGGAATATGCAAATGATCTCCTCAAGACTTCCCCTGAGTGGGTGAGTATAATATAACTCATTTTTCTTATCTTTCAGGTTACATCGGGGGCTTATCTACAGCATTACAGAATGCTGTAAATAAGCCCCTGATGGTGGTGCTGGCAGCTGATAGTCCAAAAATGGGGTGACAGATTGCCTTTAACATAGTAACATCTATTTATGTAATTGCCTTGTAATGTTTTCATTTCCTGTTCTGTCCAGATGTCACCGTATCCCAGAATTACAAGCGGAGGAAGTTCACCGACCGCGATATTGGGACACCCAAGTGATGGGTGTCTCAATATGGAATCTGCTGCTAGTACCCAGCTATTGCGCGGTACCACCAGCGGAACACTGTCGCACCACAGACACACACACTCTATATGGCGTACGCATCACACACACTCACGCAGCCTCTTGTGCGGTACCACCAGCCGAACAATGTCGCACTGCGTCTGCACGAATTCCGCGCAGGCGTAGTGAATCATTCAGCCGATCCCGGCGGCAGATGCACAACGTGTCTACAGGCAGAGGAAGCCGGTCACATTAAAGGGGTTTTCCCATAAACGAAAGTTCATTTTAAAAATTGTCTGTGTCTGACCGTGTACGGAACATACCACATCTGGGCAGGTGAGGAAGAAAAAGACAATACTGACATTACAGCAGGGGATCACAGAGGATTCATTTTGTGAGGTAAAATATTTCACTGACTGTTATCAATATTTTACCTCACAAAATGTATCCTCTGTGATCTCCTGCTGTAATGTCAGTATTGTCTTTTGCTTTCTCCCCTGCCCAGGAGCTGTGGTTTGTTCTATACACGGTCCGAAATGGGGGAGACAGCTCAAATGGGAAAGCACATGAGGGGAGAACACAGCACAGGAAGCAGAGAGACAGCAGACAAGGGGGATAGTGTGGCGCCCCTGAGGCTTCAGTCACCACAGAGGTACTGCACCTCCTCCTGAGGTGTGGTGCCCCACCATCCAGGTAAGGTGGGAACTCCTAACCACGCTCCAACACCTGCATCCCACACAACACAGTAATTCAGCAAAGCCACATTGCGGCTCCTTGCTTAGAGAGTAGGAGAGCACCTTTGGTGGTTCCCTGCTTGGAACACGAAACGTGCTGGGAGGCGGGTGGAGTTTAGAATACATAAAGAGCGGGAAGAGTCAGGCAGGCAGTCAGAGAGTGAGAGAGAGAGTCACTCGGAGAGGAGTGAGGATCCCTGGAAGAGGGATGGAGGAAGGAGTGCTGCAGCTGCGTCAGTGATCTGAGCCAGCTGGCACAGGAAAGGAAAGAAGGAGAAAGACATTAGACTGAAACCTGACCTTCTATGAGAGAGAGGGATTAGTACGTAACGAAGGAGTAAAAGGGAACAGAGAGGCCGTGGGTTAGAGGAAGAACCCTGCCTAGAAGTTCTAAGCGCAAGGCCGGGGCCCGATCCCCGAGGTTGTATTGATACTGAAGGTCCTGCAGCAGACACCGGTGGAGTAGTGGGCTGTAAATGTACTACTCCCATCTAAGACTTGGGGGCACAACAGCAACTTTGGATAGTGAGCCGGGGCTCAGGAGTAAGAAGTCCCTGAAGCAGGCTACAGCTGTCTGCCGTACAAGTATAGTTCTTGGGAACATTTGTCAGGAGGCACTCCAGTGTAACTCAGTACTGGGAGTACTTCACACTTAAAGGCGCTATAAGAGGAGACGTTCAGAAAGGTACATGTTGGCAGAGTGTTAGAAGGGAGCATCCTATCTTGCCTGGAGGTTGACTGAGCCCAGGACCCGGAGGACACAGCACGGAGGCAGGCATCTGTGTGAATTGCAGACTGTGAGTAAAGCTTTGGAACTACATGCCCTTGTGTCCTCCACTTATTCCCGCATCACTACACCCCGCACTACTACATCTGGGCACCGGCCTCTACACCGCCTGTGACTCTCCTCCATTGCTACATCTACACTGCCCTGGGACTACAGCTCCACCTGTGGGGAGTTTCACCATCTTGGCTGCAACCCACCACCAGTCACAGAGGATCTGCATGCAGCGTCGGCCTAACACCTCACTTGCCGAACACCACAGGTGGCGTCACGAACTATTCATAAACTTTATTTCATTTCATTGTTCATTCGTCCCTTTTTTGCCATGGAGCCCCAGGGCAACGGGCCCAGTACCGAGTACCCCGCGAGACCCTGGTGGGGCGCTCCAATAGTACATGGAGTAGACAGGTCAAAGAAAAGAGCACAGACGGGAGAAGTCAGCACATGGGGAAAGAGAGAGTGGATAGGTGGGTGAGCACATGGGGGGGGGAATTCTCAATGCTGCAAAACCTGCCCCCATCGTGACATTACCACCCTCCCGATGCAATAGCATCGGGCCTCCATCTGGTGGTAACTTAGCAAGGCCAAAAAAAGACATTTGTCCATCCAGTTCAGCCTATATTCCGTCAGAATAAATTCCCAGATCTACGTCCTTCTAAAGAGCCTAATAACTGTAAGATACAATATTGTTACGCTCCAGGAAGACATCCAGGTCTCTTTTGAACCCCTCAACTGAGTTCGCCATCACCACCTCCTCAGGCAGTGAATTCCAGATTCTCACTGCCCTAACAGTAAAGAATCCTCTTCTATGTTGGTGGAAAAACCTCTCCTCCAGACGCAGAGAATGCCCCCTTGTGACCGTCACATTCCTTGGTATAAACAGATCCTAGGAGAGATATTGGTATTTATACATGGTTATTAGATCGCCCCTCAGTCGTCTTTTTTCTAGACTAAATCATTCTAATTTCGCTAATCTCTCTAGGTATTGTAGTTCCCCCGTCCCCTTGATTAATTTTGTTGCCCTCCTTTGTACTCACTCTAGTTCTATTATATCCTGAGCACCGGTGCCCAAAACTGTACACAGTACTCCATGTGCGGTCTAACTAGGGATTTGTACAGAGGCAGTATAATGCTCTCATCATGTGTATCCAGACCTCTTTTAATGCACCTCATGCTCCTGTTTGCCTTGGTAGCCGCTGCCAGGCACTGACTGCTCCAGGTAAGTTTATCATTAACTAGGATCCCCAAGTCCTTCTCCTTGTCATGTTTACCCAGTGGTTTCCCGTTCAGTGTGTAATGGTGATATTGATTCCTTCTTCCCATGTGTATAACCTTACATTTATCATTGTTAAACCGCATCTGCTACCTTTCGGCCCAAGTTTCCAACTTATCCAGAACCATCTGTAGCAGAATACTATCTTCTCTTGTATTGACTGCTTTATATAGTTTTATATCATCTGCAAATATCGATATTTTACTGTGTCTTCTACCAGATCGTTAATAAATATGATGAAGAGAATAGGTCACAACACAGACCCCTGCGGTACCCCACTGGTCACAGCAACCCAGTTAGAGAATATACCATTTATAACCACCCTTTGCTTTCTATCACTAAGCCAGTTACTTACCCATTTACACACATTTTCCCCCAGACCCAGCATTCTCATTTTGTGTACCAACCTCTTGTGTGGCACGGTATCAAATGCTTTGGAAGAATCAAGATATACCACGTCCAATGACTCACCTTGGTCCAGTCTATACCCTTCCTCTTCATAAAAACTGATTAGATTGGTTTGACAGGAGCGATTCCTCATAAACCCATGCTGATATGGAGTTAAATAGTTATTCTCATTGAACTAATCCAGAATAACATCCCTCAGAAACCCTTCACATACGGAGTTTTGTAATTTCAATTTCTTCTTAGGCAAAGAGCAGCAATGGAGACAAGTTTGTCATTGGTCGTCTCGCTCTGCATAGGCTGTAACTGAGATGACAACGCTCATTTCATTATTGCCAAATTTTGTCATTTTTTGTTGCTCTTGCACTTTTCTTATTTGCAGGTGCCAATAATTTTATAGTGGGAGCTGTGCTCAGGCCGAGAAATTCTGCGGTACTCATATTCTTTGGCGGCACTAAGGGTGGGGTGGAAGTCTCTGATGATGATGCCAAATATAAGCCTATGGTTACCCCCAGGGCGGTATTTAGAGTTTATGCTGCCCTAGGCACTTTTCTTGCTGCCTCCCCCCATTGGTGAGTATGACTAATGCAGACACTGTCGGCAGTGACTTAGGCTACTTTCAGATCAGCGATTTTCGCCATTCGCGGCAGATCCAGCAGTTTTCCACATCTGTCACGTAACGGATCACTTATTGCAATGCTGCATTTGGCCTCATTCATTCCCTATGGGACTTGCGGTTTTGCCGCGATCCCGCAAATGCGGTACTTGCAGCAACGGAAAAAAACGCTGCTAGCTGTGTTTTATTTGTCTCACCGCAACTGCAAAACCGCAAGTGCTGCACATGTTGGCAAGTCCCATAGGGAATGAGTAAGGGGTCCGAATCTATGTGTATGCCCATGTAGCTCTTTCAAAGACAATTCCAGCAATATTTTTACATGTTCAGTCCATTCATCTGAAATTGGTTTGCATACATATGCAAATGAGGGAGTAGATCTGTTGCTCCAGCTCTATGCCCGCTCGGTGCCACCTCTTCCTGATCGACTTACAGCTCTTTTTTCCAGAAGGAAGCACATCATAGAGGCTGTCAGTGAAGGAGGTGGCACTCTGCGGGAAATAGAGCTGGAGTGACAGAGGGATAAGATCCACCATAGTCGTTAGGCATTATTTATACATCAACTGAAATGCTGATTTCTGAATATGGGAGAAAGGGACTGACCATATAAAGGTATTTATGGAGTTTGTCTTGGAAAGAGCTACATGCACATATAAAAAGTTTGAAGGGGTGAAATGAAGCTAATATACAATGTTGCCAGCAAAAATATTCTTGCATAGCTATTATGGCAGCACGGTGGCTCAGTGGTTAGCACTGTACGTGGTGGCTCAGTGGTTAGCACTGTATATGGTGGCTTAGTACTGTATATAGTGGCTCAGTAGTCAGCGCAACAGCTTTGTAGCACTGGGGTTCAAATCCCAACAAGGATGACATCTGCAAAGAGTTTCTATGTTCTCCCCGTGTTTGTGTGGGTTTCCTACCACACTCAAAAGACCTACAAATAGCATGTGTAGATTGTGAACCCCAAAGGGGACAGTGTTGATGATGTATGTAAAGTGCTGCGGGGTTAGGCTGGGGTCACATTGCGTTTAGGCAGTCCGTTAGATGGACTTCGTTACACCACGGTATAACGCGGTGTAACGCAGTCCGTTAACGCTGCCATTGACCCCCATTATGTGGCGCATCGCGACGCATGCCGTAAAGAGGCATGCGCTCGCGATGTGCCGTCATTCTGTGATGGAGCCTCGGACACGGGCTACAGCGTCTGAGGCTCCGTCACCGCTAGCGCAGATGAATCATCTGTGCTAGCGGGTATAGCATAACGCGATCGCGTTATGCTATACCGTTAACGCAGCCCGTCAACGCTATGCGCTGAACGGGCTGCAAAACGCAGTCTGAACCTGGCCTTAATAGCGCAATATCAATGAATAAATATTATTCTTAATACTTAATATTATGTCACAATACCAGGATCTGAGGAACTTCTGTTTCGAGGTCACGAGCTCTCTGATGCAGTGTTGCTGCCTGTCTCGCTGTCTTCCTCTTTTGACACTGCAGTGTGGTGGACAAGAGAGCATTAACTGGTTAACAACAAGAAGTATGGTGTCTGTACTAACTGAACTATTAACTCTCCCTATACCATGTCCAGCAGACATTGGAGTATTACTAGATGGATTTTATTCTCCTATTACTTCCCAGTCTCTGACTAAGGCCTTATTCATATGTCCAATACATCTAGATGTTACAGCATAGTGGAGGGGATTTTATGAAATCCCGTCTCCACTATGTGTTCAAACACGCAGGTGGCTGACCCACGTATACGCACATGTGGCGCATCTTTCTACACCGCAGCATGACTGTTTATCTCGCGGAGACACTCAGTCTACGCAAGATAAATAACCCAGTTCTATGAATAGGATGCGGTGATTTCACACGGTTCAATTAACACATGCGGAGTCACTGCACGTACAAAAGCCGGCAAAGCTTTGGACAGAGCTGTGTCCTCTCTGCAGTGTTTCCTGAATGTGGAAACATAGCCTTAGGGTATGTGCAGGGCCGGCCCGAACGTATAGGCGAACTAGGCGGCCTCCTAGGGCGCCGACCCAAAGGGGGCGCCAGAGAAAAAATAGAAAAAATTATAAAAAATCTTTTCAAAAGGCAAAAAGTTTTAGGGATGGAAAGAAAAGTGTACATATTTAAGGGCAAATATGACGCAAGAGAGGTTGGTTGGGTTGGCAACAATTTCGTTAGAATCTGAAGTTGCTAAACAAATTAATCTCGGTGACTTAGTGTCATCCTTTTCAAAAAAAAAAAGGCAAGGAAACAAAAATTTTAATTACCTATGGTCGTTTTTGTTTTGTGTTATTGATTACTTTATATATATTTGTCCTATACAACTTCTCAGATTAAAGAGTTAGGAGAGAGTTAATTAATCATTGTTGTTGTGGTTTATTTTGCTCCTAAATTTATATCCCAAGTTTTCATCTACTGCCAAGAATAGTAGGGGCGCAACAAAATAGTTACGCCTAGGGCGCCGTAATCTCTCGGGCCGGCCCTGGGTATGTGCACACGTTGCAGATTTGTCTGCAGAATTTTAGGCACAAAATCTGCATCTCTTAGCAGAAAATGCAGGTAAAAATCCGTGCATTTTTAATGCAGATTTTCAAGTGTTTTTTCATGCGGATTTGTATGCGTGTTTGTAGGCTAAGGCTGTGTGCCCACGTTGCGGTTTTTTAAGCGTTTTTGATGCGTTTTTCAGGGTCAAACTGCATCAAAAACGCTTAAAAGAAGCATCCCATTCATTTTAATGCATTTTGGCCTTTTTGTGCCAGTGGATGCGTTTTTTACCGCTAAGGAAACGCTTAGCGGTGAAAAACGCAACATGTTCATTAATTTCCTCTTAGGTCCGCATTTTTGGCTATTTCCTATAGTCCAAAAGACGCGCGGAAAGAAACGCATCAAAAACGCACGTTTTTTGCGCAAAAAACGCACGTTTTCTGTGGAGACCCGTTTCCTGAGCGTTTAAAAACGTTAACGTGGGCACATAGCCTAAATAACAATCTATTATTTACCAAATAAAAAAAAGAATTGTGATGCCATTTCTTGTTCAACCTCTTCATTTACATACTCCATTGAAGAATAATGTTTACACACACAGAGAGATAATAGATAGATGATAGATATATCGATAGATGATAGATCTATCTATACAGTGCGTTGTGAAAGTATTCGGCCCCCTGGACCTTTTCAACCTTTTCCCACGTATCATGCTTCAAACATAAAGATACCAAATGTAAATTTTTGGTGAAGAATCAACAAGTGGGACACAATTGTGAAGTTGAATGAAATTTATTGGTTATTTTAAATTTTTGTGGAATGTCAAAAACTGAAAAGTGGGGCGCACAATATTATTTGACCCCTTTACTTTCAGTGCAGCAAACGCACTCCAGAAGTTCATTGTGGATCTCTGAATGATCCAATGTTGTCCTAAATGACTAATAATGATAAATATAATCCCCCTGTGTGTAATCAAGTCTCCATATACAATAAATGCACCTGCTCTGTGATAGTTTCAGGGTTCTGTTTGAAGCACAGAGAGCATCATGAAGACCAAGGAACACAACAGGCAGGTCCATGATACTGTTGTGGAGAAGTTTAAAGCCGGATTTGGATGCAAAATGATTTCCAAAACTTTAAACATCCCAAGGAGCACTGTGCAAGCGATCATATTGAAATGGAAAGAGTATCATACCACTGCAAATCTACCAAGACCCGGCCGTCCCTCTAAACTTTCATCTCAAACAAGGAGAAGACTGATCAGAGATGCAGCCAAGAGGCCCATGATCACTCTGGATGAACCGCAGAGATCTACAGCTGAGGTGGGACAGTCTATCCATAGAACAACAATCAGTCGTACACTGCACAAATCTGGCCTTTATGGAAGAGTGGCAAGAAGAAAGCCATTTCTCAAAGGTATCCATAAAAAGTGTTGTTTAAAGTTTGCAACAAACCACCTGGGAGGCACACCAAACATGTGGAAGAAGGTGCTCTGGTCAAATGAAACCAAAATCAAACTTTTTGGCAACAATGCCAAACGATATGTTTGGCATAAAGGCAACACAGCTCATCACCCTGAACACACCATCCCCACTGTCAAATGTGGTGGCAGCATCATGGTTTGGACCTGCTTTTCTTCAGCAGGGACAGGGAAGATGGTTAAAATTGATGGGAAGATCGATGGAGCCAAATACAGGACCATAAACCTGTTGGAGTCTGCAAAAGACCTGAGACTGGGACGGAGATTTGTCTTCCAACAAGACAATGATCCCAAACATAAAGCAAAATCTACAATGGAATGGTTCACAAATAAACGTATCCATGTGCTAGAATGGCCAAGTCAAAGTCCAGACCTGAACCCAATCGAGAATCTGTGGAAAGAGCTGAAAACTGGTGGTCACAAACGATCTCCATCAAACCTCACTGAGCTCGAGCTGTTTGCCAAGGAAGAATGGGCAAGAATTTCAGTCTCTCGATGTACAAAACTGATAGAGACATACCCCAAGTGACTTGCAGCTGTAATCGCAGGAAAAGGTGGCGCAACAAAGCATTAAGTTAAAGGGGCTGAATAATATTGCATGCCCCACTTTTCAGTTTTTGAATTTCCACAAAAATTTAAAATAACCAATAAATTTTGTTCAACTTCAAAATTGTGTCCCACTTGTTGTGGATTCTTCACCCAAAATTTACATTTGTTCTCTTTATGTTTGAAGCATGATATGTGGGAAAAGGTTGAAAAGTTCCAGGAGGCCGAATACTTTTGCAAGGCACTGTATATATCTAATACCAAGATAATACCAAGCCCGATGTTTAGTAATATTTATAATTAAATGGTACATAGAGAGTTAAATAAAGAAACACACATAAAATCTGCGTTAGGCCGGGGTCACACTTGCGACAAACTCGCATGAGTCTCGCACCTCAATACACGGCACTGCCACCGGCACTCTGGTCAGCTACGTAGAAATTTGCAGCCGCACACTCCGGTCCCCCCTTGCATGCATGGCTTGGTTCATTCTCATCCTCCCCCCCCCTTGCATGCATGGCTTGGTTCATTCTCATCCTCCCCCCCCGTATGCATGGCTGGGCTCATTCTCATCCTCCCCCTGTATGCATGGCTGGGCTCATTCTCATCCTCCCCCTGTATGCATGGCTGGGCTCATTCTCATCCTCCCCCTGTATGCATGGCTGGGCTCATTCTCATCCTCCCCCTGTATGCATGGCTGGGCTCATTCTCATCCTCCCCCTGTATGCATGGCTGGGCTCATTCTCGTCCCACCCTGTATGCATGGCTGGGCTCATTCTCATCCTCCCCCCTGTATGCATGGCTGGCCTCATTCTCACCCCCCACCCGTATGCATGGCTGGGCTCTTTCTCATCCTTCCCCACCCCACCCGTATGCATGGCTGGGCTCAGTATCATCCCCCCCACCCGTATGCATAGCTGGGCTCATTCTCATCCCCCCCCTGTATGCATGGCTGGGCTCATTCTCATCCTCCCCCCCTGTATGCATGGCTGGGCTCATTCTCATCCTCCCCCCTGTATGCATGGCTGGGCTCATTCTCATCCTCCCCCCCTGTATGCATGGCTGGGCTCATTCTCATCCTCCCCCCCTGTATGCATGGCTGGGCTCATTCTCATCCTCCCCCCCCGTATGCATGGCTGGGCTCATTCTCATCCCCCCGTATGCATGGCTGGGCTCAGTCTCATCCTCCCACCTTGTATGCATGGCTGGGCTCATTCTCATCCCCCCCTGTATGCATGGCTGGGCTCTTTCTCATCCTCCCCCCCCTGTATGCATGGCTGGACTCATTCTCATCCCCCCCTGTATGCATGGCTGGGCTCATTCTCATCCTCCCCCCTTGTATGCATGGCTGGGCTCATTCTCGTCCCCCCCTGTATGCATGGCTGGGCTCATTCTCATCCTCCCCCCGTATGCATGGCTTGGCTCATTCTCATTCCCCCCCCCGTATGCATGGCTGGGCTCATTCTCATCCTCCCCCCCCGTATGCATGGCTCGACTCATTCTCATCCCCCCCTGTATGCATGGCTGGGATCATTCTCGTCCCCCCTGTATGCATGGCTGGGCTCATTCTCATCCTCCCCCCCCTGTATGCATGGCTGGGCTCATTCTCATCCTCCCCCCTGTATGCATGGCTGGGCTCATTCTCATCCTCCCCCTGTATGCATGGCTCCAGGCTCATCCTTTCCCCCCCTTGTGTGCATGGCTCCGGGCTCATCCTCTCCCCGCCCTGTATGCATGGCTCCGAGCTCATCCTCTCCCCCCCCGTATGCATGGCTCCGGGCTCATCCCTCCCGTATGCATGGCTCAGGGCTCATCCTCTCCCCCTCCCTGTATGCATGGCTCCAGGCTCATCCTCTCCCCCCCTGTATGCATGGCTCCGGGCTCATCCTCTCCCCCCCTCGGGCTCACCTGAGTCCTCCGAGTCGCGCGGTCTCTGCACGTGCATGTTGTTACTTCCAGCAGCGCCGCTATGCTTCCTGAATTATGACTGTGTGCGCAGTCACATGGTGCCGCTCATTAAGGTCCTGAATATGGACGCTATGCCTATGAGAGTGGCGTCCATATTCATTACTGTAATGAACGGCACCACGTGACCGCGCACACAGTCAGGAAGCATAGCGGCGCCAGAGATCATCGGAGCTGCAGGCAGCGATGGAGGAGGTGAGTATGATGTCACTGAGGGAGGGGGGAGGAGGGGTGGACCTACTGGAGTAAAAAAAAACATTGCTGAGGTGCCGCCCCTCCGCAGAGTCCCGCCCTAGGCACATGCCCGAGAGTGCCTAATGGGAAATACGGCCCTGGTTACCCCCAAGTCATATGCTGCGTACACAGATCCAGGGACAGACTGGAGAGAAAGAATTGATCGTCAGATGTAATTCAGTGACCATCATGTAGTATTTACAGAGTCATGATTTATGGGCCGGCACTGCTCTACCAATCACTTACCTGTAGAGTTGAGCGACTTTGGTCGGATCGGGTTTCGTGAAACCCGAATGAAACAAAATTTGAGTCGGATGAAACAGGTCCGACTAGGGCAAAAAAAAGTCGGAGTTTCGTCCGAAACCCGACCCCAATGCAAGTCAATGGGAAATAAAAGTCGGCATTTAGCGGATGACATTCATCCACTCAAATGCTGACTTTTATTCCCCATTGACTTGCTTTGGGGTTGGGTTTCAGACAAAACTCCGACTTTTTTTTGCCCTAGTCGGACCAGTTTCATCCGACTCAAATTTTGCTTCAGTCAAGTTTCACGAAACCCGATCCAACCAAAGTCGCTCAACTCTACAGGTAAGTGATTGGTAGAGCAGTGCCGGCCCATAAATCATGACTCTGTAAATACTACATGATGGTCACTGAATTACATCTGACGATCACTCTGACTTATATATAAAATGTTTGGCACCATCCCCTGCTCTGGCACAATTGTAATGATCTGCAGGTACTGATGATGTCACCAGGGATCAGAGACAGATCAAGAGTTAAAGCAGGGAGACGCTGTGAACCTGAGTCTCCCCTGCACTAAGTCTCTTTATGTTAAGCTAACAGTCTCTCCGCAGGAACGATGCTGCGCACACTGAAAAGTCTCTCTGCCACACTCAGGGGCTCTGGCCTGTCACCATGGGCACCAGGGCTGCGTGCACGGGTCACTGTCTCTGCACTGTCAGGCAGAAAGCCTCCTCTGGTCACAGGGGCTACCAAGTTCACGTACTCACAGACAGCGCTTTCTATATCTCGTCCTTCAGCCGCAGTCCTCTGACGGGGAGTGCTCTCTCCTTGAGTGCGGTGCTGCAGCCTATTTCCTACATGACGCGCGCTGCCCTGCCTCTGGCGCACTCTGCTTTCGCGCCCTCAGCTTGCACAGCTTCTGGTCCACTGCCCCTTCTCTTCCCCCACTGCCCCTTACAGTCACATGGTGCAGTCGGTCCAAGTCAGTAATTCTTCCCCCCAGCAACCCTGCTGCCCGGCTATGTGGTTCCGGACATGGAGCAGGAGAGGTAACCCCCTTCTGGCTCTTCCTATTCACCCCCTTACATTCCCCCTCTCTTTTTGCTCGCCATTCCATGGGTGATATTTTCTGAAGTTCTTGTTGACAGTCTTCCAATCCCTGTACAATTTGTTGCCAGACGAACTGGTCTTGGTTATAGCGAGCGGGGGGGGGTCACATTGGCCGTTGAACACTCTGAGCTTTGCAAATCAGAAAGGACAGCTTTGTTAGCTGTTAGGGGAGGAACGTGGGTCGGGGTTGTGCCCGCTGTGTTTGTAGTTTCAGGCACCAGCCATGTCTCCGTATCCCCTGGGGAAAGTTGGGAGTCTTCCTCGTCTTCAAAATCAACCTCTACCACTGGAACGGCCTGTGGGGGAGCAGGTGCCTCCTGTACTTGTTCAGGATCTCGAGACATGGCCACAACATATTTAGGTGCAGCGTATGAGTGGGGGCTCCTTTCGTTTCTGGCTAAACCTCATAGACGGGGCATTTGGCACTAAGTCGACGCTTCACCCTGTATGGACCTTTCTCCCACCAGTACTCCAATTTGTTGTATGGGCATTTTTCTCTCACCAAGACTCGGTCTCCAGGCCATAGAGTTGTCCCCTTTTGAGGGGTGAATTGAGGATGCTCCAACTACTGTAGCCGGTTCTGCACTAGTTGATGGAGAGTCAATAGCCGACGGTGGTGTTCTCGAATCCAGGAGTACACCCCCGTCCGTTGGTAGTCCTCCTCAGGCTCTAACTCCAACTTAGTCAACTCTTTTCCGGGCCGTCCGAAGAACAGAGAGTAGGGTGTGAAGCTGGTGGTGCTGTGTTTCCGATTGTTATACACCCATACCAATTCAGGGACGAATTCAGGCCATTGTGCCTTTTCCTCCTCTTCCATGGTTCGCAGCATTTGGATCAGGGTGCAGTTAAATCAAAAGCTCCCCTGTGGGTGATAGGATGTTGTCCAGGATTTACTGATCTTATACAACTGGTGCAGCTCCTCCATCACGTTTCCAAGAAAAAAAGGCCCCCTGTCAAAGCATCCGCAGCATTTAAGGTGATGCAGTCCTCCTCTCATGATGGCTGGGCACCTGTTTAGACGCGACCCACCATCTCAACTGGGCTATCTCCTGATCCTCCTGCTGCACTCGGACCCACTCATCGTTGGGTTGTTCCAGTAAACTCGCACGAGTCTTCTCTTGGTCTGTCTCCCGCTGTCATGCCGCCACTGTATACTCACCCGGCCTTCGCTCCCGCGCCGCAGCCCCCCGCCACCCGACAGCCACGGCGGTCCCTTCTGACAGGTCCGCGGCCGACGGCGTCTCTGCATGCAATGCGCATGCGCCATAGGCTGCGCCCGCGCCTCCCTCCTGTCACTTGTGCTCCGGCAATGCCCTGATCCAGAAGCACTGTCGGATCAATGGCAGACCAGACAGGGGCATATCAGGCCGTCCTCCTTTGAGAGAGGTGCCTGATTGTCGTGTTTGCTAGCACACTGGGCCCCTGCTTCCTCGTGTACTCTTGTCTCTCGCAGTCCTGTATTCCGTGGTTCCCGCTGTCTGTGCTCCAGTCCGGCAGTCCTACTCCAGTCCTGCCTCCCATGTTCCTGCTCTGTCCTTCTGTCTATGCCCCAGTCCCGCAGTCCTACTCCGGTCCTGTCTCCAGTGTTCCTGCTCCGTCCTGCTGTCTATGCTCCAGTCCCGCCGTCCTACTCCGGTCCTGTCTCCAGTGATCCTTCTCTGTCCTGCTTTCTATGCTCCAGTCCTGTAGTGCTACTCCAGTCCTGCCTCCAGTGATCCTGCTCTATTCTGCTATCTATACTCCAGTCCTGCAGCCCTACTCCAGTCCTGCCTCCCGTGTTCCTGCTCCGTCCTGCTGTCTATGCTCCAGTCCCGCAGTCCTACTCCTGCCCTGTCTCCAGAGATCCTGCTTCGTCCTGCTATCCATGGTCTGGCCCTGCAATCCTACTCTGGTCCGACCTTCTGCAGTCTTGTGCTCCTACTCCAGTCTGTTCTAAGCCGCCCCTCTCGGTACCGGCTATCGTGGTACCCGAGCCCCTGGGCCTGCTCCTAACGATCCTTGTATAGTGGTCGGCTCCACCTGGCAGCTCGGTGCCACGATCCAGAGGGTTGTCTCCTGGAGATTTTCCTCACCTGACATGGTAACAGTACGATCAGGCTATGGATCCCGCTGGTACTTCTGCTGCTACCCAAAAGGAGTTGCTCTTTTTATGGGAGAATCAAGGATGCATCATGTCTGTCATGAAGTCTATGGACACCCACTTGTGGGCTCTGCAGGTGGCTGATCCTGGAAATGCCACTCAACTAGCCAGTCTTCAATAGGAGCTGGGTCAGCAACCGGGATACTCAAGCCCATATTTTGAGTTATATGGCCTCCGTTGATAGCCATTTGTCGGTCCTTCAGTCTGCCGCCACGATCCCGACTCCGCCTCCCGTGTCTACAGCTCTCCCGACGCCCCGCCTCGCCAAGCCCCCTCGGTTTAGTGACGATCCCAAGCTCTGCAGGGGGTTCTTAAATCAGTGTAGCCTCCATTTCGAATGGTTGCCTCAGCAATATCCCTCTGACCGGGCCAAAGTGGCCTTCATTATGTCCCATCTGGAGGGAGAGGCCCTGTCCTGGCTGAACCCTCTCTGGGAACGGAACGACCCCATTGACTCGAGTCTTCCGGTCTTCTTGGATACTTTTCGCAGGGTTTTCGACGAGCTGGATCGGTTAGCCTGCCTTACCGAATCTCTTTTTAACCATCAGGGTTTTCTCACGGTCGGGCAGTATGCGATCCGCTTTCAAACTCTCTCCTCTGAGCTTGGTTGGAATAACGCGGCATTGGTACGGGCATTCTGGCGTGGTCTTTCGAGCAGAATAAAGGATGAACTCGCGGGTCAGGATACCCCGACCACCCTGGAGGACCTTATCTCGCTGGCCACCCGCATTGACCTGCGCTTCCAGGAGCGTGCCCTGGAGTCAGTGAGAGGCAGGAGGTCCACTAAACCCTTTCCAATCAGTCCACTAGTCCCCATCCTGCCGGGTCCTCTTCTCCCTCCTCGGTCGAATCCATGCAGGTGGATCGCCTCAAGTTGGCCGAGTTGCATCGGAGGGAGAGACGGGCACAAGACCTATGCCTCTATTGCGGGGGTTTGTCGCATATTGTCCGCACCTGTCCTGAGAGACCGGGAAACGCCTCCACCTAGGTCAGGTAAGAGAGGCCTCCCTAGGTGCTAATGATTCCTCTCAACCTCTTACTATATCTGTTCTTGTGGTTTCAGGGCAGAACGTGGGTCCGAGGTGGCCTATGTGGATTCGGGCTCGGCAGGTAACTTCATCTGGCGTGAAGAGGTGGACAAGTACCAAATTCCCGTGGTTACCCTATGTAATCCTCGCCTGATTGCCGCAGTGGATGGCAAACCGCTACAGGAGATCGTCACCTTGGTCACTGAGGAAGTGGAGTTGCAATTCGGAGCCTTACATCGAGAGAAGATAGCCTTTTACATTTTACCCAAGCTCTCCCATCCGATTCTACTCAGTCTCCCTTGGTTAAGGACTCATCAGCCTGTCCTCTCCTGGTCTTCAGGGGAGGTACTCCACTGGGGCCACCCATGCCAAGCTCGCTGCCTGACTCCTGTCCTTCTTGCGGCCGCTCCTCGGCCACCTCCTGACCTTGCGGGCCTTCCTTCAGCCTACAGTTCCTACGCTGATGTCTTTGATAAGAAGGAGGCGGAGGTTCTTCCTCCACACTGGCCTTTTGACTGCCCAATTGAACTAATCCCTGGTTCGACTCCTCCAAGGGGAAGAATCTACCCCCTGTCTCCCGCAGAGACCTTAGCCATGTCTGAGTACGTCCGGGAGAACCTCGCCAAAGGCTTTACACAGAAGTCCTCTTTGCCCGCGGGAGCCGGGTTTTTCTTCGTCAAGAAAAAGGAAGGATCTCTACGGCCGTGCATTGACTATTGAGGCTTGAATGAGATCACCATCAAGAACCAGGTATCCTCTTCCACTCATTCCGGAGTTTGACCGTCTCGGAGGGGCTCGGGTCTTCTCCAAGTTAGACCTTCGCCTATAATCTGATCCGTATCCGCGCAGGTGACAAGTGGAAGACGGCTTTCAACACTCGAGATGGCCATTACGAGTACCTGGTCATGCTCTTTGGTCTCTGCAATGCTCCTGCGGTGTTTCAAGAGTTCGTCAATGAGATCTTCAGGGACCTCTTGTACTCCTGTGTGGTCGTGTACTTGGATGACATCCTCGTCATCTCTCCGGATCTCTCATCCTACAATAAGAGCGTTCGCCTGGTGTTACAGCGTCTTCGGGAGAATCGCTTGTACGCTAAGATAGAGAAATGTCTCTTTGAACAAACCTCTCTGCCGTTTCTGGGATACATTATCTCCAATGCTGGATTAAGGATGGATCCCGAGAAACTGACTGCCATTCTCAAATGGCCTCGCCCCGTGGGAGTAAGATCGATACAACGGTTTCTTGGATTTGCCAGTTATTACAGGCAATTCATTTCTCACTTTTCCGCAATAACCAAACATTTCCGCTCTCACCTGAAAGGGGACAGCTCCCAATTCTTGGACTACTGAGGTGGAGGAGGCCTTTCAGACCCTAAAACGGGCTTTCTCCACGGCCCCGGTGTTGCACCGTCCTGAAAGCAACCAACCCTTTGTACTCGAGGTGGACGCTTCTTCAACAGGTGCCGGGGCAGTACTGTCCCAGAGATCCGCATACGGTCGTCTGTATCCCAGTGGCTTCTTTTCTAAGGCCTTCTCTCCATCCGAGTGCAACTATTCAATTGGCGACCGTGAACTGTTGGCCATAAAAGTGGCCCTGGAAGAATGGCGTCATCTCCTGGAGGGGGCTGTCCATCCCTTTGTAATCTCTGACCACAAGAACTTGGCCTATCTCCAGTCTGCCCAGAGACTCAATCCTCGTCAGGCCAGATGGTCCTTATTTTTTGCCCGATTTGACTTCGAGCTCTGCTTTCACCCCGGCAACAAGAACACCAAAGCCGATGCCTTATGCAGGGTCTTCCAGCCAATCGAAACAGTGGAGGAACCTTCGCACATTATTGAGCCCACTAGAATCATCACGGTGGCTCCAGTGAACTGTCTTTCTCCACCTCCCGGCAAGACCCTTGTGCCTGAAAGTCTCAAGCGAAAGGTCCTTCTATGGGGACACTCTTTCAGATTGGCCAGCCATGCCGGAACCAAGAAGACGCTTGCCCTTATCACGCATCACTACTGGTGGCCTACACTTCGCCAAGATGTGCTTGATTTCGTGGCTTCTTGTCGCTCCTGTGCTAAAAACAAAGTGCCGCAACGACTTCCATCCGGTCAATTGCTCCCGTTGCCTGTTCCTGCGGTTCCTTGGGAACATATTGCCATGGATTTCATCACCGACCTACCCCGTTCTTCTGGCTGTACAGTCATCCTGGTGGTGGTGGACCGTTTCTCCAAGATAGCCCACTTCATCCCTCTGTCCGGTCTCCCCTCGGCTCCTGAGTTGGCCAAAGTTTTTATCCATCAGATCTTCAGACTCCATAGACTACCACAGCGTATTGTGTTTGACCGGGGGGTTCAGTTCACCTCCAAGTTCTGCGGGCACTTTGTAAGCTCATGAACGTTTCCCTCGACTTCTCCTCTGCCTACCATCCACAGTCCAACGGGCAGGTGGAGCGTACCAACTAGACGTTGACTGGCTACCTACGCCATTTCTCCAACGCCCACTAGAACGACTGGGTTGACCTACTTCCCTGGGCAGAGTTCGCCTATAACAACCATACTGGCGAGTCCTTGGCAAGGTCTCCGTTTTTCATTGTGTTTGGCAGACAACCTGGTGTTCCCCTTCCAGTAACCTCTGCCTCCGAGGTCCCCGCGGCCAACGTCTTGTCCTCTGAATTTTCCAAAATCTGGGCTGAGACCAACACGTCACTCAAGAGGGCCGCTGACCGGATGAAAAATTATGCCAACAAGAAGAGATTGGATCCCCAACCGTATTGTACCGGGGACAAAGTCTGGCTCTCGTCCTAATTTATCAGGTTGAAACTGCCCTCTTACAAGTTGGGTCCACGCTACATCGGTCCGTTTGAAATTATTGGACATGTCAATGAAGTCGCCTACAAATTGAGGTTGCCTGCTTCGTTCCGGGTCCCGAACACCTTCCACGTCTCTCTCCTGAAACCTGTGGTACTGAATCGCTTCCATTCCGTGTCTGATCCTGGTTCTCAGCCAGTTGGTGCCGATGATGTCTTTGAGGTGGAGGACATCATCGCCATGAAGGTTAGAGGTAGGACTCTTATTGACTGGAAGGGCTTTGGTCCTGAGGAGAGATCCTGGGAACCTCGGGAGAATATCAATGCTCCCCATATCATCAAGAGATTTTTTGCTAATCTCAGGGGAGGGCGGCTTAGGGGAGGGGGTACTGTCATGCCGCCACTGTATACTCACCCGGCCTCTGCTCCCGCACTGCAGCCCCCTGCCGCCCGACAGCCATGGCGGTCCCTTCTGACAGGTCCGCGGCCAACGGCGTCTCTGCATGCAATGCGCCGTAGGCCGCGGCCGCGCCTCCCTCCTTTCACTTGTGCTCCGGCAATGCCCTGACCCAGAAGCACCATCGGACCAATGGCAGACTAGACAGGGACATATCAGGCCATCCTCCATTGAGGGAGGCGCCTGATCGTCATGTTTGCTAGCACACTGGGCCCCTGCTTCCTCATGTACTCTCTTGTCTCTCGCAGTCCTGTATTCCGTGGTTCCCGCTGTCTAGGCTCCAGTCCCACAGTCCTACTCCAGTCCTGCCTCCCGTGTTCCTGCTCCGTCCTGCTGTCTATACCCCAGTCCTGCAGTCCTACTCCAGTCCTGTCTCCAGTGTTCCTGCTCCGTCCTGCTGTCTATGCTCCAGTCCCGCAGTCCTACTCCGGTCCTGTCTCCAGTGATCCTGCTCTGTCCTGCTTTCTATGCTCCAGTCCTGCAGTCCTACTCCAGTCCTGCCTCCAGTGATCCTGCTCTATCCTGCTATCTATACTCCAGTCCTGCAGTCCTACTCCAGTCCTACCTACTGTGTTCCTGCTCCGCCCTGCTGTCTATGCTCCAGTCCCACAGTCCTACTCCGGCCCTGTCTCCAGAGATCCTGCTTCATCCTGCTATCCGTGGTCCGGCCCTGCAATCCTACTCTGGTCTGACCTTCTGCAGTCTCGTGCTACTACTCCAGTCCGTTCTTAGCCGTCCCTCTCTGTAGTGACTATCGTGGTACCCGAACCCCTGGGCCTTCTCCTAACGATCCTTGTATAGGGGTTGGCTCCACCTGGCAGCTCACCGGGGCCCCTCGGTGCCACGATCCAGAGGGTCCACTCCTGGAGATTTTCCTCACCTGACCAGCCGTGGTAACACCCGCGTAGCCGCCACCATCCTGGCAGTCTCTCTAAATTCCGGGACTTCCACAGCCTCCAGCTCTTCATCCCGATTAGGCGCTGGCTTACGGTAATTCACTCTTGAAAGGGCATCAGCATGGGTATTCTCTGCTCCTCTCTTGTAAGTGATTTTGTACCGAAACTTTGCCAGCCGAGCTACCCAGCTTCGCTTTCTCTAGATGAGCCAATGGATTGTTATCCGTACGCACGTGAACTTCTGAGCCGGCCAGATACTCCGCAAATTTCTCAGTCATTGCCCATACCAGCGCCACCAACTCCAGTTTGAATGAACTGTAATGTAGTTATCTGGGTTCTTCTCCGAGTCATGTAGGGACCATCTTGCATACGCTATGACGCGCTCTTTCCTGTCCTGTATTTGCGACAGCACTGCTCCAAGCCCCTGCAGACTCCCATCAGTGTGCAAGATAAACGGCTGCATGAAGTCAGCATAAGCCAGCACAGGGGCCTCCATCAAAGCTTTCTTCAGGGTTAGGAATGCTTCCTGGGGCTCTCCCCACTGTATATTCCTGTTCTTTGCACAGGAGGGCACTCCTTTCAGCAACTCAAGAAGAGGATTTGCGATGTATGTAAAGTCTTTTACGAAGCATCGGAAGTATCCTGTGAGTCCCAGAAATGCGTGCACATCCTTCACGGTCTTTGGGGTCAGCCACTCCTGTACCGCAGCAATTTTCTCCTGAGAAGGCCTCACTCCTTCAGCGGAGATAGTGTGTACTAAATACTTGATCTGAGTATGGAAGAGATGACACTTTTGAGGCTTCACTTTCAGCCCATACTTCTGTAGCCAGCTCAGAACCTGCTCCAGTCTCCGTAGATGTTCGTCAAAGGTGGGGGCAAAGATGATGATATCATCCAGGTAAATCAGGGTAGCTTCAAAGCTCAGGTCCCCTAGACATCTCTCCATGAGGCGTTGAAACATTCCTGGGGCATTGGCTAGACAGAATGGCATGTGGTCGAACTCATACAATCCCATCGGAATGATGAAAGATGTCTTGGCTCGGTCTTGTTCGGACACTGGTACTTGCTAATAACCGCTGGCCAGATCTAGCGTGGAAAAGTACCTGGCATTCCCTAACGCCGACAGGGACTCCTCTATCCTTGGCAATGGATACGAATTCCGCACTGTACAGGCGTTGAGCCGGCGGTAGTCCACACAGAAGTGTAAGGACCCGTCCTTCCGCACCAGGACTATGGGGGCGGCCCACGGACTCTGGCTCGAACGTATTACTCCCAACATCTGTGACAGCATCACCTTCACCTCTTGGTACATTTGCGGGGGTATCTGGCGATACCGTTCCCGGATAGGTGCCGCATCTCCGGTGGGTATTTTGTGTTATTGTGGTGCGCCCAAAATCGTCTTCGTTTTTGGCGAACACTTCCTGATATTTTTCTAGCAAGGACTTCACATGGGGAACCTGTTGGGGGGTCAGTTCCAAGAGTTCCGCCGGCATGTGTTCCAGTATCCGTCGCCCCTCCTTCAGCAATCTTGAGTCTGGGGTTACTTCAGCCTTTACAGTCACCAGCCATGGATCTTCTGACTTCACAGTAAGCTGTACTGTTTCAGATGGAACAAGCTCATCGGGCATGCCTAGATTGTGGGCCACTTCTCTCCTGGGGGGCACGATCATGTCATTCTCTCCCAAATTTACACAACACACGAGGACAGTTCCATTCCGCACCGTAGCCAGGGTCCGTGCGACTAATATTCCCGGCGGCAGCTGGTCAGCCTTTCTGGGTTCAACTTGTACCTCCACCCCCTCCAGGGGAATACCAGCTCGGACAGGCAATGGAAGCACGGTCTGTCCAGGGGGCAACACTCGGTTGACAGAGGCAGGTGCGATACTTTGCCGAGCGCTTTCCCGTCGCTGTATGTTTCCTAGACCTGAGCTGTCCATATCAGTTGCTGGAAGACCCTCCTTTGGGGGGTTTGGTCGCTCCATTGTTGCAGGAACTGTTCTGGGGACTCGTTGAAGAGAAGGCTCCCGAGATCTTTAAGCACATCCATGCCCATGGTTACGGTATGGTCTTTAGCTGCTTCTCCATCCACCAGCACTACTCCTCTTATCCCCATATCCTTACCACAGACCTCTATGTTCATCCTTACCACCCCTGCGATTGGGATGGGTAAGTGGTTATGTGGCGCCCCTGAGGCATCAGTCGCCACAGAGGCACTGCACCTTCTCCTAAGGTGTAGTGCCCCACCATCCAGGTAAGGTGGGAACTCCTGACCACACTCCACACCTGCACCCCACACACAAGATAGTTCAGCAGGGACCCATCCATGCTTTATGCTGGAAAGGTCATAGGGTGCCTTTTGTGGTCCCTGGCTTCGTAACTCAAGAGTTGCTGAGGAGGTGGGTGGAGTTAGCTATAAAAGAGAGGGAAGAGTGAAAGTTAGAGGTCAGTTCAGTCTGAGGACAGTTGAGAGTGAGAGGCCAGTTGTTGGTTAGAGGAGAGAGAAGATGGGTGTTTGAGGGACGTGCTGCAGCAGGTTCCAGTGATCTGGGCTGCTGGCACGAGAATGACCACAGAAAGAGACTGATAAGATTGATAACCTAACCTTCCATGAGAGAGAGAGAACAGATCGTAACGAAGGAGAAGAGAAGGACGGTGGGAAGCAGGTTGAGAAAGAGAAAGAACCCTTCCAGTCCAGAGAGCGCAAAGGCCGGGGCCCGGTCCCCGAGGTTGATTGGATCTTTATGTCCGGCAACAGACACTGGAGGAGTAGTGAGCCGCTAACGCCTTGCTCCCATTATAGACTTGGGGCACAACAGCAACTGATTAGAGAGCCGGGACGTAGTGAGGAGTCCCCGGAGCAGGCTACAGCTGTCTGTCATACAAGTAAAGACTAGGAACACCTAGAGAGAGGCATTCTAGTTTAACTACGTACTGGAGTGCTTCGCACCTAAAGACGCATTTGAGGAGTCGTTCAGAAAGGTACGCGTTGGCGGAGTGTGGAAGGGTGAATCCTATCCTGCCTGGAGGTTGGCTGAGGCCCTGACCTGGAGAACACAGTACGGAGGCAGGCAGTTGTGTGAACTGCAAACAGTGAGTAAAGCTTTGGAACTGCACACTCTGGTGTCCTCCAGTTATTCCAGCACCTCTACACCTGTGTACCAGCATCAACACCATTCTGCGCCTCTCCTCATCCATTGCACATATACACTGCCCTGGGACTAAAGCTCCACCTGTGGGGAGCTACACCATCGTTGCTGCACTACACCATCAGTCCCAGTGGATCTGCAAGCAGCGTTGGCTTAACACCTTACTTGCCAAACACCACGGGTGGCGTCACGAACTATTCATATAAACTTTCATACCATTAACATCAACCGCCATTGATATTGGGGCCCAGGGCCACGGACCGGGTCACCGCTGCTGTGACACGCACATCCCCCTGACACCGGCCCGGTACCGAGTAACCCCGCTGCCCTGGGTGTGCGAGGGCGACCCAGTTAGCCACCGTGAGTTTAATCACAGGGCCCCATTCTGGCAGCAGCGCCTCCATGAAGTGTCGGCGGAAATATCCTTCAGACATGGTGGTAACCTGTGAGTCGGTGTCTACTAGGTAACGTACTGCTCTTCCATTCATTTCGGGCCAGAGCAAGGGACATGTGGAAATAAGGCTGGTGGAACTTCTGATACTCCTCCAATTTTCATGCTCCGGGCGGCATTCCTCGGGCTCGGAGCCATCTAGTTTAACGGATGCCACTTGGACGGTCGGCTCCGCCGGGGGCACCACCGAGTAATGTGACCGGGTTTTCCACAGGTATAATATGTAGGTGGGCCTCTTCTCCGGGTGGAACAAGTCTCACGTAGGGGGGGCAGTCTCTCTGTCTCACACCAGTGAGCCGGACTCTACCGTCAGGGTTCTCTTAGAACTGTTTAATCTCCTTCTTCAAGTCTTCCACCCATTGAGAGGCAGCGTCCGTGGTGGCAGTTACCTCCCCGCTCCGTACCTTCCCCACCGGCTCTATCACTCCCTGCTCTTGCTCGCGGGTGCGCACCTCAATCCTGACCTCAGAGAAAGTCATATCTGGCTTTACCCGCTTGTGCATTCGTAGGGTCTACTTCTTCAACACGTCACCCAAGCCCGTCACCAGCTGGTCTCGTAGCACAATGTCAATCGGCCCTACACATATGCTGTCCTTCTGTATGATGGCAGTATGAAGCTCTTGCAGGGCATTCATAAACTGCGTCACAGTCTCCCCCTCTCTTTGCACCAGGTGAAACAGTTGCATGCGCAGTTCCCCTACGTCAGTGGGGTCCCCATGCGTCTCAAGTATATGTAGAACTTTGTCCAGGGTATCTCTCGCCTGGGGGGGCCTAAGCATAACAGAGTCCCATGCCTCTCCCCCCCCAGGGCCATCACTGCAATCTGCCTCCAGGGCCGGTGTCATGGGATGCATCTGCATCATCCCCCAAATGCGCTCCGTCCAACTCCACAACATAACATTGCTCCCAGAGAACTTTGGCAAATTATTTAACATGGCTCCCAGGGAAATGTTAGACCTGGGCCCTCCCTCAACTACTCGGTCTGCCCCTCCCTCGCCGTTGTGTGACATCCTGCCGACTACGCCACATGTAATGATCTGCAGGTACTGATGTCACCACGGATCAGAGACAGATCAAGAGTTAAAGCAGGAAGCAGGGAGACGCTGTGAACCTGAGTCTCCCCTGCTCTAAGTCTATGTATAGTAAGTTAACAGTCTCTCCACAGGAACGATGCTGCGCACACTGAAAAGTCTGCCAAACTCAGGGGCTCTAGCCTGTCACCACGGGCACCAAGGCTGCGTGCACGGGTCACTATCTCTGCACTGTTAGGCTGAATTCACACGTAGCGTTTTTTTCGCGTTTCCGCGGCGGTTTTAAACGCGCGATTTTGCCGCGAAAACGCGAAAAATAAGCATCCCATGCATTCCTATGGGATTCCGCAATGCTGTGCTAATGCTGCGTTATTTTCCGCGGCGGAATCGCTTCGCGGTAAAAAACGCAGCATGCTCATGAATTTAGCGGAATCGCGGCGATCCTACACCCATAGGAATGCATTGTTCTGCTTACTTTCTGCATGTGGCTGTGCACACCATGCGAAAAGTAAGCAGAACATTTGCGGATGGTACCCACGGTCTGGAGGAGAGGAGACTGTCCTCCGGGCTCTGGGCACCATATCCCTGTAAAAAATAGAATTTAAAATAAAAAATATTGTTATTCTTACCTTCCGGCGTCCCGCGCAGCCTTCCCGCCGTTCTCCACGCTCCCTGTCCCAGTAATCCTTTGCGAGAATGACCGCGATGGCGTCCGTTCTCGCGGGATCGCGTTCTCCGCGAGAGTTCCGCTACGTGTGAACGTAGCCTTAGAGGGAAAAACTGTGCGTCTTTATTTCACATGAATTCCATCAACAGGTATGTGAACATGCAGGACGTTAGAGGAATGCTAGGGGAGGGAGGTGCAGGACAACGGCCGTTTCGTAATCATGAAAGGCCGTAAATTGCTGCAGTGGTTCCTGCAGTGTATGAAGCCCTCTACATCTAATGAGCACATTCATTGTACATCTATTACGGATGGTGATAAATGTGTTATCTGAACACTGAAAAAATAACACCTCAAAGTCAGGTCAAGTAATAAGGTAGATAATAATCACAGATTCCAGAGACTGGCGCTATAGCTCTTGCTTGGTCCGGACACACGTCCAGGTGTGTGATTATCACATGACCTGATGACTACTTTAACAAGACATGCACCTGTAGAATCATCACATGACCTGCAAACTAATGTAAAACAAGTCATGCAGCTGTGTGTCCATCAAATGACCTGAAGGCTTTATAGAGATGAGACAGCAACTTGTGTGTCTATCATCTTACCTGAGTACTGTACTGTAACAAGTCGTGCACCTGTATGATCAACACATGACCCGATAACCCTACAGTACTTAGCTATGCACCTGTGAGTTCTTTACATGATCTGAAAACTGTGCTGTAATAAGCAATGCACCAGTGTGATTATTATATGACCTGCAAACTACTGTAATGAGAATTGCAGCTGTGTGATCATCACATGACTTGATAACTGCATCATATTGAAACATGCACCATGATCACGTGATCTGCACCTGGGAGATCAATACATTACCTAAAAACCATACTGTGATAACCTGTGCACCTGTATAATCCATTACATCAGGGTTCCCCAACTCCAGTCCTCAAGGCCCACCAACAGGTCATGTTTTCAGGATTTCCCTTGTATTCTACAGGTGATGCAATTATCACCTGTGCAATACTAAGGAAATCTTGAAAACATGATCTGTTTGTGGGCCTTGAGGACTGGAGTTGGGGAACCCTGCATTACATGACCTATTTACTATACTGCGACAAGCCGTGTACCTGTATGTCCATCACATGATCTGATAACTAATGTAAGAAGCCATGCAGCTGTGTGTCCATCATATGATCTGATAACTGCAGCTTAAAGAACCATGCACCAGTATAATCAAGACATAACCTAAAAATTGTATTCTGATGAGCTGTGTATCCATTACATGACCGAATAAGTTTTCTGCAACAAGCCATGTAACTGTGTGTCCATCACATAACCTGATTACTGTACTGTAACGAGCCATACACCTGTCCATCACATGACCTGATTACTGTACTGTAACGAGCCGTACACCTGTGTCCATCACATGACTCGATCACCGTACTGTAGCGAGTCGTGCACCTGTGTCCACCATGTGACCCGAGATCACTGTACTGTAACAAGCCGTGCACCTGTGTGTCAATCACATAACCCGATCACTGTACTGTAAAGAGCCATGCACCTGTGTGTACATCACATGACCCGATCAATGCACTGTAACAAGCCGTGCACCTGTGTGTCCATCACATGACCCGATCACTGTACTGTAACGAACCGTGCACCTGTGTCCATCATGTGACCCAATTACTGTAACGAGCCATGCACCTGTGTCCATCACATGACCAGATTACTGTCACGAGCTATGCACCTGTGTCCATCACGTGACCCGATAACTGTACTGTAACGAGCTGTGCACCTGTGTCCATTACATGACCCCATCACTGTACTGTAACGAGCCGTGCACCTGTGTGTCCATCACATGACCCGATTACTGTACTGTAACGAGCCATGCACCTGTGTGTGCATCACATGACCCGATCAATGCAAAGTAACAAGCCGTGCACCTGTGTGTCCATCACGTGACCCGATCACTGTACTGTAACGAAACATGCACCTGTGTCCATCACGTGACCCGATCACTGTACTGTAACGAGCCGTGCACCTGTGTGTCCATCACATGACCCAATCACTGTACTGTAACGAGCCATGCACCTGTGTCCATCACGTGACCCGATTACTGTACTGTAGCGAGCCATGCACCTGTATCCATCACGTGACCAGATTACCGTACTGTAACGAGCCTTGCACCTGTGTCCATCACATGACCCAATTACTGTACTGTAATGAGCCATGCACCTGTGTCGTCACGTGACCCGATCACTGTACTGTAACGAGCCATGCACCTGTGTGTCCATCACATGACCCGATCACTGTACTGTAACGAGCCATGCACCTGTGTCCATCACATGACCAGATTACTGTACTGTAACGAGCTATGCACCTGTGTCCATTACGTGACCCGATAACTGTACTGTAACGAGCCGTGCACCTGTGTCCATCACATGACCCCATCACTGTACTGTAACGAGCTGTACACCTGTGTTTCGATCATGTGACCCGATTACTGTACTGTAACAAGCCATGCACCTGTGTCCATCACGTGACCCGATTACTGTACTATAATGAGCCGTAAACCTGTGTCCATCACATGACCCGATTACTGTACTGTAACCAGCCATACACCTGTGTCCATTATGTGACCAGATTACTGTACTTTAACGAGCCGTACACCTGTGTCCATCACGTGACCCGATTACTGTAACGAGCCATGCATCTGTGTCCATCACGTGACCCAATTACTGTACTGTAACAAGCCATGCACCTGTGTCCATTACGTGATACGATTACTGTACTGTAACGAGCCGTGCACCTGTGTGTCCATCACGTGATACGATTACTGTACTGTAACGAGCCGTGCACCTGTGTGTCCATCACGTGACCCGAATACTGTACTGTAACGAGCCGTGCACCTGTGTCCATCACGTGACCCAATTACTTTACCGTAACGAGCCGTACACGTGTGTCCATCACGTGATACGATTACTGTACTGTAACGAGCCGTACACCTGTGTCCATCACGTGACCCGATTACTGTACTGTAACCAGCCGTGCACCTGTGTGTCCATCACGTAACCCGATTACTGTACTGTAACTAGCCATGCACCTGTGTACATCATGAGATCCGATTACTGTAAGGAGCCGTACACGTGTGTCCATCACGTGACCAGATTACTATACTGTAACCAGCCGTGCACCTGTGTGTCCATCACATGACCCGATCACTATACTGTAACGAGCCATGCACCTGTGCCCATCACGTGACCCAATTACTGTACTGTAACGAGCCGTACACCTGTGTGTCCATCACGTGACCCGATCACTGTACTGTAACGAAACATGCACCTGTGTCCATCACGTGACCCGATCACTGTACTGTAACGAGCCGTGCACCTGTGTGTCCATCACATGACCCAATCACTGTACTGTAACGAGCCATGCACCTGTGTCCATCACGTGACCCGATTACTGTACTGTAACGAGCTGTGCACCTGTGTCCATTACGTGACCCGATAACTGTACTGTAACGAGCCGTGCACCTGTGTCCATCAAATGACCGCATCACTGTACTGTAACGAGCTGTACACCTGTGTGTCGATCATGTGACCCGATTACTGTACTGTAACAAGCCATGCACCTGTGTCCATCACGTGCCCGATTACTGTACTATAATGAGCCGTAAACCTGTGTCCATCACATGACCCGATTACTGTACTGTAACCAGCCATACACCTGTGTCCATTATGTGACCAGATTACTGTACTTTAACGAGCCGTACACCTGTGTCCATCACGTGACCCGATTACTGTAACGAGCCATGCACCTGTGTCCATCACGTGACCCAATTACTGTACTGTAACAAGCCATGCACCTGTTTCCATTACGTGACCCGTACTTTACTGTAACGAGCCGTACACGTGTGTCCATCACGTGATACAATTACTGTACTGTAACGAGCCGTGCACCTGTGTCCATCACGTGACCCAATTACTTTACTGTAACGAGCCGTACACATGTGTCCATTACGTGATACGATTACTGTACTGTAACGAGCCGTACACCTGTGTCCATCACGTGACCCGATTACTGTACTGTAACCAGCCATGCACCTGTGTGTCCATCACGTAACCCGATTACTGTACTGTAACTAGCCATGCACCTGTGTACATCACGAGATCCGATTACTGTAAGGAGCCGTACACGTGTGTCCATCACGTGATACGATTACTGTACTGTAACGAGCCGTACACGTGTGTCCATCACGTGACCAGATTACTATACTGTAACCAGCCGTGCACCTGTGTGTCCATCACATGACCCGATCACTATACTGTAACGAGCCATGCACCTGTGCCCATCACGTGACCCAATTACTGTACTGTAACGAGCCGTACACCTGTGTGTCCATCACGTGACCCGATCACTGTACTGTAACGAAACATGCACCTGTGTCCATCACGTGACCCGATCACTGTACTGTAACGAGCCGTGCACCTGTGTGTCCATCACATGACCCAGTCACTGTACTGTAGCGAGCCATGCACCTGTATCCATCACGTGACCAGATTACCGTACTGTAACGATCCGTGCACCTGTGTCCATCACATGACCCAATTACTGTACTGTAACGAGCCATGCACCTGTGTCATCATGTGACCCGATCACTGTACTGTAACGAGCCATGCACCTGTGTGTCCATCACATGACCCGATCACTGTACTGTAATGAACCGTGCACCTGTGTCCATCACGTGACCCAATTACTGTAACGAGCCATGCACGTGTCCATCCCATGACCAGATAACTGTACTGTAACGAGCCGTGCACCTGTGTCCATCACATGACCCCATCACTGTACTGTAACCAGCCGTGCACCTGTGTCCATCACGTGACTCGATCACTGTACTGTAACGAGCTGTACACCTGTGTGTCGATCATGTGACCCGATTACTGTACTGTAACAAGCCATGCACCTGTGTCCATCACGTGACCCGATTACTGTACTATAATGAGCCGTAAACCTGTGTCCATCACATGACCCGATTACTGTACTGTAACCAGCCATACACCTGTGTCCATTATGTGACCAGATTACTGTACTCTAACTTGCCGTACACCTGTGTCCATCACGTGACCCGATTACTGTAACGAGCCATGCACCTGTGTCCATCACGTGACCCAATTACTGTACTGTAACAAGCCATGCACCTGTGTCCATTACGTGACCCGTACTTTACTGTAACGAGCCGTACACGTGTGTCCATCACGTGATACGATTACTGTACTGTAACGAGCCATGCACCTGTGTGTCCATCACGTGACCCAAATACTGTACTGTAACGAGCCGTGCACCTGTGTCCATCACGTGACCCAATTACTTTACTGGAACGAGCCGTACACGTGTGTCCATCACGTGATACGATTACTGTACTGTAACGAGCCGTACACCGGTGTCCATCACGTGACCCGATTACTGTACTGTAACCAGCCGTGCACCTGTGTGTCCATCACGTGACCCGATTACTGTACTGTAACGAGCCATGCACCTGTGTCCATCACGTGACCAGATTACTATACTGTAACGAGCTGTGCACCTGTGTCCATCATGTGACCCCATCACTGTACTGTAACCAGCCGTGCACCTGTGTCCATCACGTGACTCGATCACTGTACTGTAACGAGCTGTACACCTGTGTCCATCACGTGATACGATTACTGTACTGTAACTAGCCATGCACCTGTGTACATCACGTGGTCCGATTACTGTAATCAGCCGTACACGTGTGTCCATCATGTGACCCGATTAAGATAATCCTTTAATCGTCCCACCATGGGGAAATTCAGAGCATTACAGCAGCAAGGCAGGAACAAGTACAGATACAGGTGCATAAAGGCATTACATTGACAGTAGGTAGGTACATATATGGAACAAAAAATGTAACCGGACTGTCACAACTTTGGATCTATCAGTTCTCTGTTTGGGTCGTTCTCCGTTTTAGACAGTGCTGGTTATACAGCCTAACTGCAGCAGGAAGGAAGGACTTTCGATAGCGCTCCCTCTCACATTTAGGATGAAGTAGCCGGTCACTGACAGTACTGCACATCTTTGTCACGGTCTCATGCATGGGATGGGAATCATTCTGCACCATGTAGCTCACCTTGGCCAGTATCCTCCTGTCGCCTACTTCCTGAACTGGGTCAAGGGGGCATCCCAGGACAGAGCTGGCCCTTGTAATCAGTTTGTCCAGCCTATTCCTGTCCCTGGTTGATATGCCACTACCCCAGCACGCCACGCCAAAGAAGATGACTGATGCCACAACAGAGTTGAAGAAGGATGCAAGGAGTGCCCCTCTAACTCCGAAGGCTCTCAGCCTTCTGAGCAGATAAAGCCTGCTTTGGCCCTTCCTGTACACTGCATCCAAGTGATGGGCCCAGTCAAGCTTATTATTGAGGATCACACCAAGGTACTTATAGGTGTCGACTATCTCAATGTCATTTCCCTGAATGTTCACCACTACTGGTGGATTTTTGCCCTTGCGAAAGTCCACCACCAATTCCTTGGTCTTCCCGGAATTAATCCTAAGGTGGTTCCTCTGACACCACTCCACAAAAGCTTGGTTAGTATCTCTGTACTCTCTTTCATCTCCTCCTGTGATGAGGCCTACTATTGCAGAGTCATCAGAATACTTCTGCAAGTAGCAGCTAGATGAGTTGCACCTAAAATCCGCAGTGTACAGTGTGAAGAGAAAAGGGGCAAGAACTGTACCTTGAGGTGCCCCTGTATTTCAGATCACTGTGTCTGACACACTGTCCCGAACCTTTACAAACTGAGGTCGGTTCGTGAGGTAGTTAAGGATCCAGGTGGAGAGTTGGAGGTCCACACCAACAAGGCCCATCTTGTCTTTCAGTAGACCTAGCTGTATGGTGTTAAAAGCACTAGAGAAATCGAAGAACATTATTCTCACAGTGTTCCCAGGTTTCTCCAGGTGAGAGAGAGTCCTATCTAGAAGGTGGATAATGGCATCATCCACACCAATGCCCGGCCTGTAGGCAAACTGGAGAGGGTCCATATCTGAGCTCACTAGAGGACGGAGATGTGTGAGAACCAATCTCTCTAGTACCTTCATCAGGTGTGATGTCAATGCTACAGGTCTATAGTCATTAAGGTCTTTCGGATAAGGTTTCTTTGGAACTGGTACCACACACGATAATTTCCACAGTTGTGGTACTATACCCATTCTCAGGCTCATATTGAACAGATATGTAATGGTCTCACTCAGCTGGTGCCCGCAGGTTTTGATTAGCCTTGCACTGATGCCGTCAGGACCTGCAGCCTTCAAAACTTTGATCTTATTCAGTTCTTTTGCAACCTGGGTACTTGTGAAGAACAGACCCTGGCTCAGTTGACAAGTTGCAGCAGGGGGTGAGGTTATTGTAGCAGAGAGGTGTGAATGGTATGCAGGGGCAGGAGCAGCCAGTGTGTGATTAAATCTCTTAAAGAATAGATTAAGTTCATTAAGCCCCTCTTTATCTACAACCATCCTGGAGACAGTCTGTCTATGCCCAGATATAGACTTTAGACCCTCCCAGACTTCATGGATCCTTTTGTGAGACAATTTCAGTTCAATCCTTCTCTTATAATTAGCCTTTCCCTGCCTGATTAGATACTTCAGATCCTTCTGAACCTTTCTCAGCCTGCCCTTGTCACCTGATCTGAAGGCCAACTTCTTCTCTTTGAGAAGAGCCTTTATTCCGGGGCTGATCCATGGTTTGTTGTTAGAGAAGCACCTCACTACTTTTGTGGGTACCGTGTTGTCTACACAGAAATTAATGTAGTCCGTTATACAGTGTGTGAGACCTTCCATGTCATCACCATAGGAATCTTGCAGCACATCCCAAGTGGTTGTTTCAAAGCAGTCTCTCAGAGCATCATCACTCTCCTCAGTCCATATCCTCACTGTGCGAGTGAGAGCAGGTTCTCTCTGTACAAGTGGCTTGTACACGGGTTGGAGGTGCACTAGGTTGTGATCCGATCTTCCAAGGGGTGGTAGGGCTGACGAGGCATATGCCCCTCTCACATTGGCAAAGAACAAGTCCAATGTTTTGTTGTCTCTAGTGAGGCAGGTAACAAACTGTGTGCAACTGAGTAGTATGGATGCTGGAGACACATGATTGAAGTCTCCCGAAACCAGATGGAGTGCTTGGGGGTGAAGGGACTGCATCATGCTCACTGTGGATTGTAGGACCTCAGTGGCGGCATCAGCTTTCGCAGAAGGGGGGACATATGCAGCTATCATGATTACATGCGATAGTTCCCTCGGTAAATAAAAAGGTCTCAAGCCCACAGCTAATAGCTCAATGTCCTTACAGCATGTTTGCTCTTTGACCACTAGGGTGACCGCAAAAAATCGATGTCGGAATTTTGTCCGTCTGGACCCCACAAAACGATTCCCCTTTCCAGATATTGAGAGCGCCAAAATTTGAGCTCGATCAAACGACGTTAACCCGTGCCGCTCGTCTCTCAAAGTTTGAAAAAATCCAAATTGAGGTATTTTAATATTTAGGTATTTTGCATAGTCTGTTAGACTATAAAGAATGTGACAACAACATTGCAGAAATAGCCCTGACCAAATTTTCGAACCATTTGTGGTATTTGAATGCAGAGTTGGTGGGATTATCGTTTTTTGATCCCACCATTACAGACAATGAAAAGTTGTTAATGGCTAATAAATTGCTCAGTAGCACAGATGAACCATCAGAGCACGCTAGGGTTGTAAATCCAAAAGTTAGGAAAGAAAAATTAAAAGAGGTAGGAAGTAACCGACTTTAACGACCTTCTGACAAAAGATGAAGTACAAAAGCAATATGTCCTGCAAGTTGTAAGCAAATGCCGAGCATTATATTCTGACGTTTCAAAAACTACTTTAACAAAAGCTCTAGAATAGTTAAGGTAACTATGTAAAATTATCAACTCATGTAGGTTAGCGTGCTCTGATGGTTCATCTGTGCTACTGAGCAATTTATTAGCCATTAACAACTTTTCATTGTCTGTAATGGTGGGATCAAAAAACGATAATCCCACCAACTCTGCATTCAAATACCACAAATGGTTCGAAAATTTGGTCAGGGCTATTTCTGCAATGTTGTTGTCACATTCTTTATAGTCTAACAGACTATGCAAAATACCTAAATCTTAAAATACCTCAATTTGGATTTTTTCAAACTTTGAGCGACGAGCGGCACGGGTTAACGTCGTTTGATCGAGCTCAAATTTTGGCTCTCTCAATATCTGGAAAGGGGAATCGTTTTGTGGGGTCCAGACGAACAAGATTCTGACATTTTTTCCCCCCCATATGAGATCCGGTCACCCTATTGACCACGATGTGCCTAGAGTCACAACATCGATCATTCACAAATATCGCCAATTACTGTAATTACTGTACTGTAACGAGCTGTACGCCTGTGTGTCCATCACGTGATACGATTACTGTACTGTAACCAGCCGTACACCTGTGTCCATCACGTGGCGAGATTACTGTAATCTAACGAGCTGTACACCTGTGTGTCCATCACGTGATCCGATCAATGTACTGTAACGAGCTGTGCACCTGCGTCCATCACATGACCCGGTTACTGTACTGTAATGAGCCGTACACCTGTGTCCATCACGTGACCCGATCAATGTACTGTAACAAGCCGTGCACCTGCGTCCATCATGTGACCCGATCACTGTACTGTAACAAGCCGTGCACCTGTGTGTCCATCACGTGACCCGATTAATGTACTCTAATGAGCCATGCACCTGTGTGTTCATCACGTGACCCGATTAATGTACTGTAACCAGCCGTGCATCTGTGTCCATCATGTGACTCGATCACTGTACTGTAATGAGCTGTACACCTGTGTGTCCATCATGTGACCCAATTACTGTACTGTAACCAGCCATGCATCTGTGTCCATCATGTGACTCGATCACTGTACTGTAACGAGCTGTACACCTGTGTATCCATCACGTGATACGATTACTGTACTGTAACCAGCCGTGCACCTGTGTCCATGACATGACTCGATCACTGTACTGTAACGAGCTGTACACCTGTGTGTCCATCATGTGACCCAATTACTGTACTGTAACCAGCTGTACACCTGTGTATCCATCACGTGACCCGATTACTGTACTGTAACCAGCCATGCATCGGTGTCCATCATGTGACTCGATCACTGTACTGTAACGAGCTGTACACCTGTGTGTCCATCACGTGATACGATTACTGTACTGTAACTAGCCATGCACCTGTGTACATCACTTTGCCCCCCACATTCGATCACTGGCTCGCTCTTGTCATCTGCACCTCAAAAACATTTCTAGAATTCGACCTTTTCTTACCTTTGACTCTGCAAAAACTCTTACTGTTTCTCTTATTCATTCTCGTCTCGACTATTGTAACTCTCTTCTAATCGGTCTCCCTCTTACCAAACTCTCCCCCCTCCAATCTGTCTTGAATGCTGCAGCCAGGATCATATTCCTCACCAATCGTTACACCGATGCCTCTACCTTGTGCCAGTCATTACACTGGCTACCCATCCACTCCAGAATTCAGTATAAACTTATTACCCTCACTCACAAAGCCCTCCATGGCTCAGCACCACCCTACATCTCCTCCCTTGTTTCAGTATACCACCCTACCCGCGCCCTCCGTTCTGCTGATGACCTGAGATTAGCATCCTCAATAGTCAGAACCTCCCACTCCCGTCTCCAAGACTTTACATGTGCCGCGCCAATTCTTTGGAATGCACTTCCCAGGTCAATACGATTAGTCCCCAATCCCCACAATTTTAAGCGTGTCCTGAAAACGCATTTATTCAGACTGGCCTACCACCCCAACACATTAACCTAATCTATCCCTGTGTGGCAGAGCCAAAAGTTTTACCATAACCAGGTTCCCCGCATCATGTTCCCACATGCTTTATGCCTCCATTAGCCCTCTGTGTCTGTACTGTTACACACTTAACATTATGACTGGTCCATACAATCAGGGTAACTGTTACCACCCACCTTTCGTGTCTCCCTCTTTCCTCATAGACTGTAAGCTTGCGAGCAGGGCCCTCTTTCCTCTTGGTATTTGTTATAATCTACTGTATGTGATTATTGTTATGCTGTAATGTCTATTGTCTGTACAAATCCCCTCTGAAATGTAAAGTGCTGCGGAATATGTCGGCGCTATAAAAATAAAATTTATTATTATTATTATTATTATTATTATTATCACGTGGTCCGATTACTGTAATGAGCCGTACACGTGTGTCCATCACGTGACCCGAATACTGTACTGTAACGAGCCGTACACCTGTGTCCATCACGTGACCCCATCACTGTACTGTAACCAGCCGTGCACCTGTGTCCATCACATGACTCGATCACTGTACTGTAACGAGCTGTACACCTGTGTGTCCATCATGTGACCCAATTACTGTACTGTAACCAGCTGTACACCTGTGTATCCATCACGTGACCCGATTACTGTACTGTAACCAGCCGTGCATCTGTGTCCATTACATGACTCGATCACTGTACTGTAACGAGCTGTACACCTGTGTGTCCATCATGTGACCCAATTACTGTACTGTAACCAGCTGTACACCTGTGTATCCATCACGTGACCCGATTACTGTACTGTAACCAGCCGTGCATCTGTGTCCATCATGTGACTCGATCACTGTACTGTAACGAGCTGTACACCTGTGTATCCATCACGTGACCCGATTACTGTACTGTAACCAGCCATGCATCGGTGTCCATCATGTGACTCGATCACTGTACTGTAACGAGCTGTACACGTGTGTCCATCACGTGATACGATTACTGTACTGTAACTAGCCATGCACCTGTGTACATCACGTGGTCCGATTACTGTAATGAGCCGTACACGTGTGTCCATCACGTGACCCGATTACTGTACTGTAACGAGCCGTACACCTGTGTCCATCACGTGACCCCATCACTGTACTGTAACCAGCCGTGCACCTGTGTCCATCACGTGACCCCATCATTGTACTGTAACCAGCCGTGCACCTGTGTCCATCACATGACTCGATCACTGTACTGTAACAAGCTGTACACCTGTGTGTCCATCATGTGACCCAATTACTGTACTGTAACCAGCTGTACACCTGTGTATCCATCACGTGACCCGATTACTGTACTGTAACCAGCCGTGCATCTGTGTCCATTACATGACTCGATCACTGTACTGTAACGAGCTGTACACCTGTGTGTCCATCATGTGACCCAATTACTGTACTGTAACCAGCTGTACACCTGTGTATCCATCACGTGACCCGATTACTGTACTGTAACCAGCCGTGCATCTGTGTCCATTACATGACTCGATCACTGTACTGTAACGAGCTGTACACCTGTGTGTCCATCATGTGACCCAATTACTGTACTGTAACCAGCTGTACACCTGTGTATCCATCACGTGACCCGATTACTGTACTGTAACCAGCCGTGCATCTGTGTCCATCATGTGACTCGATCACTGTACTGTAACCAGCTGTACACCTGTGTATCCATCACGTGACCCGATTACTGTACTGTAACCAGCCGTGCATCTGTGTCCATCATGTGACTCGATCACTGTACTGTAACGAGCTGGACACCTGTGTGTCCATCACGTGATACGATTACTGTACTGTAACTAGCCATGCACCTGTGTACATCACGTGGTCCGATTACTGTAATGAGCCGTACACGTGTGTCCATCACGTGACCCGATTACTGTACTGTAACGAGCCGTGCACCTGTGTCCATCACGTGACGAGATTACTATAATCTAACGAGCCGTACACCTGTGTGTCCATCACGTGACCCGATCACTGTACTATAATGAGCTGTACACCTGTGTGTCCATCACGTGACCCGATCAATGTACTGTAACAAGCCGTGCACCTGCGTCCATCATGTGACCCGATCACGGTACTGTAACGAGCCGTGCACCTGTGTCCACGTGATCTGATCAATGTACTGTAACGAGCTGTGCATCTGCGTCCATCACATGACCCGGTCACTGTACTGTAATGATCCGTACACCTGTGTCCATCACGTGACCCGATCAATGTACTGTAACGAGCCGTGCACCTGCGTCCATCATGTGACCCGATCACTGTACTGTAACGAGCCATGCACCTGTGTGTCCATCACGTGACCCGATTACTGTACTGTAACGAGCTGTGCACCTGTGTGTCCATCACGGGTGGCACGGTGGCTCAGTTGATAGCACTGCAGCCTGGGGTCCTGGGTTCAAATCCCACCAAGGACACAATCTGACAGGAGTTTGTATGTTCTCCCCGTGTTTGCGTGGGTTTCCTCCGGGTTCTCTAGTTTCCTCCCAAATTCCAAAGACATACTGATAGGGAATTTAGATTGTGAGCCCTATAGGAGACAGTGACGATAATGTGTGCAAACTGTAAAGCGCTATATAAAAGATTATTATTATGTTATTAATGTAACGAGCAATGCAGCTGTGCGATCATCACATGACCAGGACAGATTTTCAATTCTCCTGAAGTAGACAGTGAAGTTTCACATTGAATAACAGTAAGCAGAGGTCTTGAAGATCATGAATAATTGAAACATAAAGTGTATTGTAAAACTGTTCATGAATCTGCTACATTTGTTAAAACCATTATTACCCCATTAAATAATCAGTTTACACCCATGGGGATGATCTTAAGTCAGGACTGATCTGATCCTCTAGAAAACTTCCTGTGTTAGTTCTCTCTGTTGGCAGAGAGGTTCTTTGCCCAGAGGCTCGGATATGTGGCAGTCATTCCCCTCCAGTGTTTTTCTTAGATCCACAGATGTGTTAACGTGACAAAAAGTTGACTAATATATATGGCTGAAAGCTATATATACAGAGTTCAGTCCCCAAATATTTGGCCTGTTATGAAGCTTCGTGATTTCAGCTTTTCAGGCCGCTATTTTGAATTTAATATGAAACAACTGAGATGTAATTGAAGTGGAGACTTTCAGGTTTAATTGAAGTGGTTAAACAAAAATATCCTGTGAAACGTTTATGAATTGCGGCCATTTTCATACAAAGCCTCCTCATTTCAGGGGCTCAAAAGCAATTGGACAAATTATCGTTACCATAAATAAAATGTTCATTTTTAACACTTTATAGAGAATCCTTTGCAGGCAATGACTGCCTGAAGTCTGGAAGCCATGGACGTCCTCAATTGTGATGTTTTGCTGCCTTTACTGCAGTGACTTCAGTTGCTGTTTGTGGGTCTTTCTAATTTACGTTTTGTCTTCAGCCTGTGAAATGCTGCTCAATGGGGCTGAGATCTGGTGATGACTCGACCATTGCAGAAGATTCCACTTCTTTGCTTTTGCAGTATGTTTAGGTCATTGTCCATCTGTCCTGTGAAGGGTCGTCCAATCATCTCTGCTGCAATTGGTTGAATCTGAGCAGAAAGTACCGCCCTGTACACACAGGATTCATCCAGCTGCTTCTGTCTTCAGTAACATCACCAATAAACACCAGTGTCCCAGCGCCATTGGAAGCCATGTATGTCCGCGCCATCACACCGCCTCCACCATGTGTCACAGAGGGTGTGCTGTGCTTTAGAACATGAGCTGTTTCAAGCCTTCCCCATACTTTCTTCTTACCTTCATTCTGGTACAAATAGATCTAAGGCCTCTTTCACACATCAGGTTTTCGCCGTCAGGCGCGATCCGGCGCTTTTGACAGAAACCGGATCCGGCGAAATGCAATGCCGGATCCGGTTTCCCCCCCACTGACTTGCATTTGCGCCGGATCGCGCCGGATGGCCATGCGTTTCATCCGGTTTTCGCCGGATCCGGCAATGTGTCGCGATCCGGCGTCTGGAAAAAACGTCTACTGTAACGTTTTTTGTCTCCGGCGAAAAAGCCGGACACGCCGGATCCGGCGCGTCCGGCTTTTTCACACAATGAAAGCCTATGAGCGCCGCAATGCGCCGGATCCGGCGAAAGCCGGATCCGGTGAAAGCCGGATCCGGTGGCCGGATCCGGTTTTTTTGGTCTGAGCATGCTCAGTAGCTCTGCCCACAAGACATATATAAAAGAAAGACAGTGGGACCCACAGCCACACCCAACATGCCACCCAAGCCAAGAACCAGGAGAAGGCAGCAGACATCTGCAGCACCATCAGCACCACCACCACCCCAAATGGAGCAGCAAATGGAACATGCTGAGGAGGGGAGTCCAGAAGCAGATGAGAGACGGTAATTATCAAATCCCCCATTCCTCCAAACTAGGGCCATGGAATATCAAGATATTCATTGGCCCTTTGTTTTTCTTTATTCAACAGCCGCCAAAGAGATGCAGCAGCAGCAGAAATGGCATCACTGGCAGCAGCAACAGCAGCAGCAATACCCACAGCCATGGAGTCTGGCCATCAACAGGACAGCACATCTTCTTCTGGGAGCCCTCCCTCGCATCGTCAGCGTTTGACGGTAAGTTTTTATTTCCAAAATCCATCATCTCTGTAATATATGTCTATTCATTGACTTTTATTTCAAAACAGGAATCACAAGATGAAGAGGAGCTCCCAGAAGAAGAAGGAAGGGGTGGACAGACACCTGGAGTGGGCTCACAATTGGTAAGTTTTTTGCATCAAACGCAGAAACACAACATCACACTACACACAACACATAGAAAACAATGTTCTGCAGACCACACACAGCAAACAAATGCCTACATCCAAAGACATAACATTTTTTGTTTTCTTCTCTAGTCTTCCCAATCTGGTGCTCGGCCAAGAGGTCCTCGCAGTGCCTCCCAGGGTCGTCGGCGACAGCAACGCGGCGGTCACCAGCGTGTAAGTATAAATATTTTTGCTTTTTTTGCACTTTTTATTTCATTTCTTTTGTGGAGGCTAATTATGTTATTTTTGTCTTTTTCTTTAACAGCCTTCACAGCGTGCTCCCGACTCTGACGGTGAGGATGGAGGGATTGATGTGGACCGCCTCATCGATCTCGTCAGAGAAAGGGAGCCGCTCTGGAATATGGCTGACCGCCGCCACGCTGACCTGATCGTTACCCGACGACTCTGGGAGGAAATCTGTTCTCTCCTTGTGGGCCGCTGGGAGGACCTCGAAGCTCGGGCCCAGATTAAAGAGCGTAAGTATATACAGTACCGGTTGCTTGATGTAAACCAGTGTTTCCCGAACTCCAGTCCTCGTGGTCCCCACGGATCATGTGTTCAGGATTTCTATTTACTATGGAAATCCTGAAAACATGACCCCAGGGGACCATGAGGACTGGAGTTTGTGAAACACTGATGTTGTATACTAACCACTCCTTTCTCGTTTCAGGGAACAGAATTGTGAATCGGTGGCGGTCTGTGAGGGATCGTTTCAAGAAGGAGTTCAATAAAGAGATGCGGGCCCCGAGTGGATCTGGAGGACGCAGGAGCAAGTACAAGTACGCACAAGCCCTGTCGTTCCTCCGGGAAACAATGCTCACCAGAAGGTAAATATTACACACCACATGTGAAAAAAATGTTAGATGTAACTTTTTTTTTTCAGCCAGGGCCATACCATGTCAGTATTTTAATTGTTTTTTTTTCTCTTTATTACACAGCACGGTGAGCAGCACTCGGGAGCCTGCACGATTGGACCCTTCTGAGGCGATCCCTGAGGAGACCGGCACCGAGGGACACTTCGACCGCCCCGGTACATCTGCACCTTCCCACACATTCGACCCATCTGTCCCATCCACCAGCACAGGAGCATCGTGGCCGCCTACATTACATGAAGCTGCTGGTGAGGAGATCGCTTTCCCTTTACCCCACCCTTCTGCCCCTGCCACCTCTAGTACACCTGCGGGTACTGGGCGACAGCGGCAGAGGGGTCAGGAAAAGAGTTATGCGCAAGAGTTCTTGCATCTGAATGCATCTTTCCAGAACTGTCTCAAAGTCTTGTCAGAGCAAATCTCCGCAGGCTTTCAGCAGATCAACTCCAGCATTCTGGAGGTGAAGACACTTCTGCAAACCATGCATTCAGAAGCAAGATCTTCGCCAAACCACACCTTTTTCAGGTCTGTTGTGGAGCGCATGGAAACGCTATCTCCTACCCAGCAGATGCATGTAATGCATTCGTGCCACGGTGCTCTACAGCAGGTTACCTCCCAACCTCCACCTCCCACCACTGTAGTTCCTCCACCTGCACCCCCTCCAGCCACTTTCCATCCTCCCCCTCCTATTACATCTGCACCCCCTCCAGCCACTTTCCATCCTCCCCCTCCTATTACATACCAGCAACCTCACCAGTACCAGCAACCTCCCCAGTACCAGACATCTCCCCACTTCCAGCAACCTGCCCCGTACCAAACTCCTTCCCCGTACCAAACTCCTTCCCCATACAACTTTCCATCAACATCATCTGCTCCTACAGTCCCTGCCCAACCCTCCACTCCACCGCCCACCACCTCTTCTGCCTCCCACATGTCCACCCATTCTGTAGCTTTTTCCACACCTTCACCTCTAACTGTTCCTTCCCCACCACGATCCCAGTCCTCTCTCCACACACCCAGTGTCGAAGTGTCCCGCAGCCCCTCCAGCAGTATTTCCACCCCACAGTACACAGATTTGTAATGTGTGTTTTTTGTAATAAAAATGCCCATTGGGTTTAAAACCTTTATTAAAAAAGTTTTTTGCACTTTAAAAACATTTTACAAAAAAAAAAAAAATTTAAATAAAAGTTAAATTATCGTTTCACAATGGTTGTCTGTCATTTCTTTCTGCGGCGAACTATGTTTTAAAAAAAGGTTAAATACAGGGTATTTCAAAGGTAAAAAGGTATTCAAAACCAGGTATATAACTGTGGGTAAATTTTAGCTTTTTGCCACAGTTGTGTTCCTGGTTGTGTTTGAAGCAAAGTATTTCACCTAAAAAGTTGTGTTTATTGTTGGTGATTTCCTACCAATGTACACAACTTTTGTTAAAAGGTGAAATACTTTGCATAAAACACAACCAGGTACACACCTGTGGCCTAAAGGTAAAAATAGTAAGACCATGACAAGATAGCCAACTTTGGTTGGCAAAGGTATATACTGTTGGTCCAGAAGGTACACAAGTTTAGGGCACAAATCTTTCACACTCTGTCATCCCAGTGTACTCTGCCTTGAGGTGACATAAAGTATAGTGGAAAATTGTCCCTGAAACCGTCACAGAACTTCTAGTGGTATTATTTCCAATGACAACATCCATCTTCGCCAGTAACTTGCTCTTCTCTCCAACCTGCACTTTCTTCTCTACAACCTGTCAAAGAAGGGCTGTAGGAACATGCTATATCTAGTTTTCCAGTAGCCAATCCCGTTCGGAAGGCCACAAGGGTCAATTTTAAAAACCGGATCCGGCGTAATCCGTCGAAAAACGGATAGAAAAACGGATAGAAAAACGGATGAACCGGATGAGACGGATCCGGTTTTGTCTGTCAAGAACAAGACGGATCCGGCAGAAAACCGGATCCGGCACTTCAGGTTTTACAAAACATTTGCCGGATCCGGCATTCCGGCACGACGCCGGATCGCGCCTGACGCCGAAAACCTGATGTGTGAAAGTAGCCTTAGTCTCCTCTGTCTTGTGAATGTTTTTCCAAAACTGTGCAACTTCTTTCAATGCTTTTTGGAAAACTCTAATCTGGTCTTTCTACTTTAAAGGCTGATTAATGGTTTGCTTCATGTGGGGCACCCTCTGCATTTGCTCTCATGAAGTCTTCTCTTTATGGTAGACTTAGAAACTGAATCAGCGACTTCTTGGACAGTGTTCTTCACTTGGGTGGATGTTGTGATGGAGTTTTTCTTCACCATTAAAAAGATTTTGCAATCAACCACCCCTGTTGTCTTCCATGGACATTCAGGCCTTTTTTGAGTTCTCAAGCTCTTTTTTTGCACAATCTACCAAAATGTTGATTTGGCCACTCATAACATTTCTGCTCCTTCTGATGGATTTCTTTTCTTTTTTTTTTTTCTGGCTAATGATGGTCTGTTTTTCTTCTATTGATCCGTCCTTTGACCGCATGTTGTGGTTCACAGCAACAACTTCCAAATTCCAGCTGTTTTTTTTTCTTTGCAGAACGTACTAAACTTTTGATTTGGCCACTCCTAACATTTTTGCTATCTCTTGTATGTGACCCCTTCTCGTGTACAGCACCATGTAATCAGTGGTGAACTAAAAATAAATAATAATATTCACTTTGATGGATTTCTTATTTTCTCTTCAGTCTAATGATGTATTGTTTATCTTGCATTGAGAGCTCTTTTGACAGCATGTTGTAGGTTCACAGCAACAGCTTCCAAATGCAAATGCCACACCTGGAATCAACTCCAAACCTTTTACCTGCTTAATTGATAATGGATTAATGAGGAAATAGCTTATGCAGCCCATTAAAAATATATTGAGATAGTTGTCCACTTACTTTTTACATAATTAATTTGCATTTTATTGCATGAAATAAGTATTTGATATAATAGAAAAACAGAACTTAATATTTGGTACAGAAACCTTTGTTTGCAATTACAGAGGTCATACGTTTCCTGTAGTTTTTGACCAAGTTTGCACACACTGCCGCAGGGAGTTTGGCTTACTCCTCCATACAGAGCTTTCACATTTTGGGGCTGTCGCTCAGCATCATTGAGTTTCAGCTCCCTCCAAAGATTTTCTATTTGGTTCAGGTCTGGAAACTGGCTAGGCCACTCCAAGCCCTTGAAATGCTTCTTACAGAGTCACTTCTTAGTTGCCCTGGCTGAGTTTTGGGTCATTGTCATGCTTGAAGACCAAGCCATGACCCATCTATGCTATAACTGAGAGAAGGAGGTTGTTGGCCAAAATCTCGTGATACATGATCCCACCCATCCTCCGTACAGTATGATGCTGTTGTCATGTCCCCTTTGCAGAAAAGCACCCCCAAAGTATGATGTTTTCTCCATCATACTTCATTGTTGGGATGATGTTCCTGGGGTTGTACTCATCCTTCTTCCTCCAAACACGGTGAGTGGAGTTGACACCAAAAAGTTCTATTTTGTTCTCATTTTTTGACCACATGACCTTCTCCAATGCCTCATCTGGTTCATCTGGATGGATATTGGCGAACTTCAAATGGGCCTGAACATGTGCTGGCGTGAGCAGGGGGACCTTGCGTGCCCTACAGGATTTGAATTCATTACGGCATAGTGCATTACTAATGGAAATGTTTGAGACTTTGGTCCCAGCTGTATTCAGGTCATTGACCAGGTTCTCCCGTGTAGTTCTGTGCCGATTCCTGACCGTTCACAGAATCGTCCTTACTCCACGAGGCAATATCTTTCATGGTTCCCTTGACTGAGGAAGATTGACAGTCATCTTGTGTTTATTCCATTTTCTAATAATTGAGCCAACAGTGGTTGCCTTCTCACCAAGCTGCTTATCTATTTTCATGTAGCTCATCCCAGCCTTGTGCAGGTCTACAATTTCATCCCTGGTGTCCTTAGACAGCTCTTTGGTCTTAAGGCCCCTTTACATTTAGCGATGCACCAGCGATCCCGACCACGATACGACCCGGTCAGGATCGCTGGTGCATCGCTAAATGGTCGCTAGTGAGCTGCCACACAGGCAGATCTCACAGCGACGTAGCGACGCAGTAGCGGTCGTTACTTACCTTTCAGATGCGGCGATCCTGACGTCCTCCCGCCCGCGTCCACGCGTCGCTCATCGGCGCCAGCAGGAAGCCCAGCAGGAAGCTCCTGACGAGAAATGGAGCTGCACGATCAGCGACAGACAGCGGGGGAGCCGGTCGGAGGTAAGTATCACACATAGCGATATCGCTAGCAATATAGCTGCTGCATCACAAAATCGGTGATGCTTTAGCGATATCGCTATGTGTAAAACCCCCTTTAGCCATGGTGGAGAGGTTGGAGTGTAATTGAGTGTTTGGACAGGAGTCTTTTATATAGGTAACAAGTTCAAACAGGTGCAAATAATCCCGGTAATGAGTACAGAGTAAGAGGGCATCTTATAGAAAAACTAACAGGTCTGTGAGAGCCAGAATTCTTGTTGGTTGTTGGGTGAACAAATTCTTTTTTCTTGCAATAAAATGCAATTTAATTACGGTATTTAGAAATCATACAATGTGATTTTCTGGTTTTTATTTTTAGATTATGTCTCTCACAGTTGAAGTTTACTTACGATAAAGATTACAGACCCTCCATTCTTTGTAGGTGGGAAAACTTGCAAAATTAACAGCGTCTCAAAGACTTATTTTTCCTCACTGTGATAAAGAGGTGTAATTCCTAAACCCTTACTCCAATTAGGATGTGAATATCTTCAAATTAAAGCAGAGTCTGCACTTTAAGCCCAAATTGATTTTTGTAACTGTAACTTGAATATGTTTTGGTAAACAGCTAAAATGCCAGCACTTGTGTCACTGAGCAAACATTTCTCGACGTAACTATTTATATATATATGATTCTTGATTACAAACAAAACACCAGAGGACGTTTTCTACAAATGGATAATGATCCTAAGCACACGTCAAAATCCACAATAGACTACCTCAAAATACAGAAGCTGAAGGTTTTACAATGGCCCTCACAGTCCCCTGCTCTGAACATCATTGAAAATGTGTGGTTAGACCTCAAAATAGCCGAGGATGCAAGACAACCCAGGAATCTCACAGAACTGGAATAATTCTCCAAGAAAGAATAGATGAAAATCCCTCAAACAAGAATTGAAAGACTACAAAAAGAGTTTACAACCTGTGATAAGTTCAAAAGGTATCTAACCATACAGAATGCCCAAACTTTTGCATTGGCCCATTTTCTTTTTTGTAATGAAAGTGTGTGTATACAGGGTGGGCCATTTATATGGATACAACTAAATAAAATGGGAATGGTTGGTGTTATCAACTTCCTGTTTGTGGCACATTAGTATATGGGAGGGGGGGGAAACTTTTCAAGATGGGTGGTGACCATGGCGGCCATTTTGAAGTTGGCCATTGTGGATCCAATTTTATTTTTTCTAATGGGAAGAGGGTCATGTGACACATCAAACTTATTGAGAATTTCACTAAAAAAACAAAGGTGTGCTTGGTTTTAATGTAACTTTATTCTTTCATGAGTTATTTACAAGTTTATGACCACTTATAAAATATCTTCAAAGTGCTGCCCATTGTGTTGGATTGTCATTGCAACCCTCTTCTCCCACTCGACACATTGATAGCAACACCTCAGAAGAAATGCTAACACAGGCTTCCAGTATCCGTTGTTTCAGATGCTGCAAATCTCGTATCTTCATAGCATTGAGCATTGACAATTGCCTTCAGATGACCCGAAAGATAAAAGTCTAAGGGGGTCAGATCGGGAGACCTTGGTGGCCATTCAACTGGCTCACGATGACCAATCCACTTTCCGGGAAAGTGTTCATGTAGGAATGCTCGGACCTGACACCCATAATTGATGGTATGGTGTGGTATATGAGGTACAAAGATAATGGGGCCATTCTTCATCAATGGAAACCTCAATGCCACTGGATAGCTGAAATTGCTAGATGATGATGTGTTGCCCTCTTTATGCACTGAAGATGGCATGTTCCCTGAGTTTTTCCAGCAAGATGGTGCACCACCACATTATGGGTGTCAGGTCCAAGCATTCCTACAAGGAATCTGACCCCATTAAATTAGCATTTCTTCTGCAGCTTTTCATCAGCCAGAATGTGCATTACTTCCATGGAGAAGAGGCGCACCAGGGTAAGACAAGTTGCCGGAGGCACGATACTGGGGAGATGTGTTAGAAAACCTTGGTTGCTGGCATCATCAGGATGTATCATGTTCCCTCCACCTAACATTGTACAGACCAAGTACCCCACATAGGCTGTTCACAGTAGACATGTCGCGGCCTGGCATTGTCTTATAGAAAAAAACACTCCTGGGACACTTTGGGAAATTCTGCAAATCACACAACCAAATCAATGTAATGCTGAGCTATTACAGTGTACAAGTGATAGTTCAGCTACAGAAAATTATACCAGTCTACACCAAAATCCCGGGAGTGAGACCAATGTGAAGTTCCCTCATGAAGGTCACCGGACTTTATCTGGAGACCACGTAGGCAACACCATAGAGACTTTTATGATTGAATAATACTGGTCCTACTACAGGGATTATGGTGTGGGTTGGCATAACGAACAGTAGCTGGACTACTCTAAGCTTCATTCCCGATGCATTAACAGTTCGGCGTTACTTTGGTTTGGTTGTGGAACCAGTGATGCGGCCATTTCTCCAAAGTATCCCAGGAGCCGTTTTTCAACACAATGACAGGTCGCATACTGCTTGGGCTATTGGAAGCAGCCAGTGTTGCCTAAAAGTGCTACCATGGCTGCAGCGTCATTAAGCACGTCTTGGGACATCATTACTTAGGAGCTGCCAGCAGCGGATCTTGATGACTTTTGTGCTCAACTGCATTCAGCAGCAGAACGTTCCTCAGATGATCATTAATAACCTGAGTGATAGCAGCTGAGGCTGTAAGTGTGGGGATTTCTGCAAGTGGTGCTCACATTCAACGCTGAATAAATCGAGATGTTTTGAAACTGCTTCTATTTTTTCACCATTTGCAGTTCACTAACAACTCCAACCTGTGACTTCCATGATTTCCTTCTTGGTGTTGTAATTTCAATGTTGAAGAGGGTATATAATCTGTTTAGTGCCAAATATCTGCAGAGTTTAGCTGAAGCTCCTGCAACAATGAATTCCACCTACATCTGGAAATGGCATTATTACTACACTTTCCACTTTAATGTGGGTCCTCAACAATAGTCAAGTTCTTCCTGGCCTGGCCCCTGATCATCTGTAAAGTTTGTTACAAAGTTTCAGAACTTTAATTAACTTTTTATAGCACTGCTCAAACTTTTGCAGCAATTCTGTCCTTATTTTGATTTTTTTTTCCATTTAGACTTCTACAAAATGATGTCTGCAGCTGTCAAGGCATGATGAGAGTTGTAGTTTTGCAGCAACTGGAGCATGGATAGAGAAGTTTTAGTAGAAGCAATAATGACCCCATTCAGTCTTTTGTACATCCTTTAGTAATGCCAAAATCTAGAAAGAGGCAAGGTTTCAGTAATTTTATTAGCTCCTATAGTCATCCAGCAGGTGGCAGCCTTTGTCTGAAATCATGTGCTATGCCATCTCCAGGTTAGGCTATCCCCTTGCACAGATATGGAAGCATCTATAGGTACAGGCTACATAATGGCTGCTTGATTTACATGATTACTGTATGGATATCTATCTCCATGCTGCAATAATTTCCAAATACCCCTTTTCTGAATTTATAATCCCAATTCCCATCCTTTTACATAGGACTACATATTGACTAGCATGGCACACGTCTATGGGGTTAGATAGGACTGCATAGGTACAATTTTGCTACATTATATACCTTCATGTGCTAATTAGTGGTGATCCCTGTACAGCGGAAGAGGGATTTCCGATAGCAGCCCCTCTATTAGTGCAAAACCTGAAATGTATACTTTATACTGAAATTAGTGGTTTGCACCAATCCCAATCTACTACAATAGTGGCAGTAGATGCCCGCAGTCATGGTGTCTACCGCCGGCAAGTCAGACTCAGACATAAAGCAACTAATGAGACTAATGGAAGAGGAAATACAGTTTATTTGGTAATGCTGAGAGTTGTAGTTTCACAAATGCCGTCGTGACAAAGGTTGCTGTTCCCTGATTTATAGCAGTAAAGTAGAACCAAACTAACGTAAAAGGGTACACGGGTGTCTCGGGGAGGGGGCTCCAGGAGAAATACCTGGCAGCTGAAGGTTTAGAGAGCTGGCATGACCCTATAGGGGAAGTGGCAGCGTGCCCGAATGATATCAACATGCACACAAAATATTTAGATCCCCCACTGAATGGGAATCTGCAAAAAAAAAAAAAAAAAAAGCCACTTTCATTAGTATGCGACTGCCGATCACCTCTGTAATATAATATGTGATGATCATCAGTAGCAAATCTGCATTTTGGGCAGCGATCCATGAACCAGACCTATATGATGTGGCCCTATTATAAATCTAAAATTCTTCCTCCCATGGGTTATCGGTATATATCCAGCTCCTGCGGTTGCCATCATTGCCCTCGGTCTCGCGCAGTCTCTATCAGACGTCGCCTTCTGCAGCTGTTGTGTTAAAAAGTCAATAATATTCATTGCTTGAAGACAATGTGGATTATTTATCTGTTTTGTAAGGGTTACCACCCCCCGCCTGAAAAGGCCGCAGTGTCTGTGCGGAGAGCCCAGTGTACGTGCACCATGGGTCACTGTGTAAGGCGGTGCGTCGATTCGCACAGCTGTGCCTGTATACATATATACAGCTTTGTCGTCGTTGTCACCGTCGGTGTAAGTTACCAAGTGGCAGGCACAAGCCTGAATTCATGGCTTTGCTTTATACGACATTGTTAACCCTGGATGCAGAGTGATTACAAGGATTTGGCTGTTTTATTTTTGGTGTCTAGAACCACAACATAGTGAAAAGAATATGTGTGGCCACAAGAGCTTACAATCTCTGGTAATCTCTGTTCTTACCCAATTCCTCCATTGCAAAGATATTTGAACAGTCACATATGTTAAGTATTTGCAACAGATTTTTCTGCTCCAAAAACCACTGTTGGCAGGAAATCACGCTGCGTAAAACACACGTTTTTTACTTTGGGTGTAAAAAATGCTGCAAAAATGCTGAAACAATTGACAGTATGTGCATGGAATTGAGTCATCTCATTCACTTTGCTGGTACAGTAAAGAGATTTTTTTCCCCTTAAAACGCAGCGTGTGAACAAGCCCCAAGACTGGCACTTGAATTTTACTTTCCTAGATAATTGGTCTAATTGTATGGTGATTTTCAGTAATGTGGCTTTAGCAGTAAATTATTGGGATAGGCCCAATGCTGGAGTAGCCTCAGAGTGAAATACACAGTATACCACGTCTCGAAGACTGCCATACACTACCAAAATAATGCCACCTTAAAGTACATAAATAATAGCACCAAACAGTGCCAAGCTAAAACACTACCACTACATAGTGCATAAATAATACTGCCATTATTAGATCTATTATTCAAATAGTAAATCTAAACCATACTTTGGTGATAATACCACCACACAGTGCATAAATTATACTACTGTTATTACAAAATGTGTTCCAATAATTACTTATACAGTGCTGTTATACAATCATTCTAATATATTCATATAACTCCACACTGTGCTGTAAATATTACCATCATACAGTGAGTAAATATCACTATTACTATATCTGTTGAAATAACAACTCCAGACTGTACTTTGATTGTAGTGCATAAAAACAGTGCATAAATAATACCACCATTATATATTCAAATAGTAAATCTAAACGGATAAAACAACCATACTGTGCATAAATAATACCGATATTATATATGTTCCACTAATAACTCCATACAGTGAATAAGTAATTCCTCCGATATTATATAACATGTTAAAATACTAACTTCATGCAATGTTATAGTAAAAGGGTTGTCTTATCATAAACAAGCAACTTTACAATTTACCTCTTATTAAAAACTCTAGAATGGAATTTTTAATTTAATTTTTTTTTTTTACTGTTCATTGTCTACGTTACCAGCCACCTCGGCAGTGTATCAGCAGTGGCCATTTTTTCAGGCAAAAGCGTGCCTTGTTTGCAAGCTCATGCTACATAGTCCTGGGCTGAAGATTGCTGAATCCAGCCAGCTTTAAAGCTCTTGCGCTGATCTGATGCTGCAGAGGTAAAATTGCCTTTGCTCGCAGCATTGGAGAGCACATAGCTTTTGCTAGTGGCGCAAACATGCTGCTGGCCCGAACTGTTAATCATCAAGAGTGTACCGCCCTCCAACCATCCTACCCAGCAAAGAAGAAAGTCAGGAGGTTCCTGAAGACAAATGAGGAGAACCCCTTTTTTAATACCAATGGAAGGGAGCTTTGGACCTTCAGACATAATACCTCTACCAAGCCAACTTTTCATAGTAATTTTTGCAGGAGTCAATAGAGTGTGGCACCATTAACCACTCTCCATTGCCAAAGTCTGAATCCTGGAATGTGCAACCTAGGGATTAAGGCTCAATCTGTTGAAGAGGAGCCACATAGGAAAACCATTGTAGCTTAATTGGAGGCTCTAGAACCTTTCTGTGGTGTCCAAACTCTTTAGGACGTTGTCTCCCTTTTCTGGGAAGTTTGGTGTACAATACAACTTGTTCCATTATGCGACATATGTGAATATTCCCATCTAGTGTATATAATGCAGCCTTTAGTACTTTCCTGTGAGTGACAGGAGACTTGATGGACATCATTGCCTATTGGGTCCATGAAGAAGGTTAAACCATGCGAGTATGTGACAGACGCTCAAGGAAAAATGGCCATGTGTTTCCAACATGGCCGCTACCATCCACTACAACGTTCATATTTGTGAAGGAGAGGGACAAAATAATATAAATTTCACCAAAAACCCTGAGATCTGTGTTACTGGTAGTGAAAGGGTTTGACTACAGCACAGAGGGTGAGCCAGGCTTGAGAGAGAAAAGGAGAATAAAAAAAGAGGAAAATTTGCAACACAAGGAAGACAATCCATCAATTTCCCAAATAATGAGAAGCGGAGAGAAAAAGTGTCCCCTCCTCTACACAGCCTTTAATTCCAGAAGGGAGTAGAGAGCAGAAATAATTCTAGGAGGACAGGGTCGTTTAAAGAACACAGAACAGCAGTAGCTGTTGGCTTTGTATGGCATTATAATTTAGTGCTGATCAAGAGCTGGATGGTGCGGCACAATGGGCAGATGTCACTACCTACTGACGTCAGCATAAATCCATATGGAAAATTGGGGGAGTGATTCAGTTTCAAAAAGTTGATTATTTGTCCCATCATGTGTTCTCCCATGCACACATTTTTTGGGGCCATATTGTTTTTTTGTTATTACCTACTGGTATTAGCATAAATTCATATAAAACTTTGGACTAAAGACTTCAGCTTAAAACAATAAGTAGATCATCAGCCTCATTATCTTTTTTTCCCCCAAACTCCCCAATTTTTGCCCCAATTCTTGTTTAGCAAATGTTGTAACCTACCCCACTTTGCATATTTGCACTTGAAAACATGATGTGACCCATTACATTTTGAAAGGTTTATCATTTTTTTTTTTTATAAAATTTTTCAAATACTATATTTTTTGGCCCCAATTTTATCATTTCAAGCAGAAAAGATCCATATGGATGTAAAATTGGGGTGTCAGTTTCAAACAGGTTGATCATTCGTCCAATCATTTTTTCCCCAAATTTCTCCAATTTTATTATTGCAGTCAACATACCTCCATGTAGAAACTTGGGATGTGTAATTGGGGTGTTAGTTTCAAAAAGATTGATCATTAGCTCCATCATATTTTTCTTGCCCCAAAGTTCACCAGATTGTGCACAAAATGTCTCCTATTGGTTTTTCTTGAATTGACCCAATTTTATATTAGGTGTCTTTTTCAATAAGCGTGACCATTTACACCATCCTCTTTTTGGCCTCAAAGATCACCAGTTTTTGTAGTTAATTTTATTTTTATCGATGTCTATATCTTCTGGCGTCACTGTAAATCCCTGTGGAAACTTGGGGTATAAAGCTTTAAAAAGGTTGATTAGGCTCATCATTTTTTTGCCCCAATGTTCACCAGATTGCACCCAAAATGTTTTACTTTTTTTATTGTACTGTGCCAATTTTATTTTTTGCAGATGTCATTACCTTTTGTCAAGAACATAAACCCAGGTGGAAACTTGTTGTGTAAGTTTTAAAATGGTTGATCATTACCACCTATCAATCTTTTCTTCTTCCAAATTTGCACAACTTTGTAAATTTGTATATCTTACTTTTTTTTTTACTTTCTTTTTCTTGTCAAAAATGGAAAAATATGACAATATAAATTTTAAGGTCCTCACCTTCTAGTAGAAATTCCTATACTATTATAGAAATGTGTAGTAAAATATATATATTTTTATTAATAGCACCACTTTAATGGTTAAGAGGGATTTCTACACAATCCAAGAAGCATCAGCACCTGCTTCAGTAGGAATGGGCGTCTCAATGTTGATATCCAAGGCCTTAATGTCATAGAAGCCCCTTTAGCACGGTTAACTAGCCAGCGATTATATTGCCCCCTTAACTATCACATCAAATAGTCACAGTAAATTCCTGTACTAGTTTTCCAAATCCCAATTCTAAATGAGAAATGCACCGCTTAGGATCAAGGGCTTATATGTAAGTAGTATGGGAGGGTTTAAGGAGGTGGTGAAGTGAAAGGAAGAAGGAAGGGGGGGGGGGGTGTTTGCAGGTTCTTGAGTTAGGTTTTTTTTTCCCAATTTTTTCTTTGGCGGGTGGTGGGGGAGATGCCTTTAAGAGGTGGCAGGCTCCAGATTGCAGCTGCTGCTTCTCTGCTATGGAGACAGTAGAGATTCATTACTCTAAAAACACAATGACCATTTATCATCCTATGGTGTTATTCAAATTCAGTACCAACTGAAGGCCTGCCCCATTCTTTTCTATCCCTCCTCTGCAACACAGTCATTGTTGTGTGACTGAAGTAAAAAAGCCTTCAAGGACCCAACCGAGCATCAGAGACATCCAGCAAAGCTCAAGACGAGGTCTCCAGAGCGGATGGACAGAATGGTGTGGCATTAACGTGTTTCCTCTGTTTTACACCTCTAACTGGGTGGACGGAGGGACCTTACATGGAAAAACCTGAAGACTACAAGACAACCATACAAAACATTCACCAAAGGATTCCTTAGGGTGGACCTCTGAAGGAGTCATCCTGACACCCTCTTATTAGCTTCCAGGTACCAAGTCTGGATCTGCAAATTTTTATTTTTTGGAACGCCTACTGTTCTAAATCCTCCAGGGTAACAGGTGCAGAAACAAACATCTGTACATCCATTCCATCGTGGACAAACAGATCATTTTCACCGTACCTTACTCCATGTTCCTCAATGACTTGTGTAGCTATGATCTGGGTGAGGTGGTGAGAGGGATGGGAGAATCTTTCTACTCTTCGATATAAAACAGAATTTATTCTCAATATTTTTTAATTTTTTTTTTAGGTCTAATTGGTCTTCATATGTCTTTATGATGTATAGATTTGTGCAGCGAACGCTGTTCCACTCTACGTGCTGTGGGTTTGTGTTGCAGGATATTTTTTTTGTGTGTGTTTCGTTCTCTAGCATTTTTCATTCACGCGATATCGTCAAGGTGGGGTCAGATTTTTCTTTTTGGAAGGAAGAGAAAGCTGGGTGTCCCAGGAAATGCCCCTGGAGAGGGTAAGGTGGGAAGTGCTGTGTTTTCTGCAGGTCTCAATTTCTCCTTGCTGCATTCATATTTCATTTTGCTATCAAGATCTGGGAATCTGGATGGGGGAGGAGGTGCAACGGAGGGGGCAAGATTTGTAAGATCTTCACAGTGTGTGTGTGTGTGTGTGTGTGTGTGTGTGTGGGGAGCAACGGTTTGCAAAGATTAAATTAGATTTTTTTTAATAAAAGAATGGTACAAGATATTTTTTTAAATTAAAGTTTTCACTTATTCAATGTTTATTATTTTTTCACTGCAAGGGTGCGAGGATGTAAAAGATTTTTTTGGTTTGCTGGTGGCCATTAACCTTTCTATTGAATCAAAATTTCTGTCTGCTTTCATCTAGTAATAGAAGGGTTAAAGGAGCATATCGTGGGCTATAATTAGTGAGTATATGGGGATCATGCTGTTTGTGTACATTGCCCAAGCTGCGTTATGATGGTGGGGTGGGGGGACACAAGGGGTGACTATATGCTATGTGGGGGGAACCCCCTGAGGAAGGGGGCGGAGGGCAGTGTCTGGGGGAGATCAAGGAGCTACGGACACAGCTGGACACACAGGGCGCTCGCTGCTGATTGTCCAAACGCAATTCTTGTTTCAATAGAGATTCCCAGCCAAGAATTGTGCCTGGACATCTGTGGCTAGAAGTCTAGAGCTTCAGGACCAGCACTGTACGGAGCAAACTTCTGATTCACTAAAATACTATCACTTCATCGTACAGATTATCATTTTTTTTTTCATTTCTTCTATTTTAATGACTATTTAATCTAGACCTTGTCCTTCTATGTGATTTATCATGTATTTTGCTGTGTATTTTACATACATATATTTTTTATAATAGGAATCTACTTGTATTTGTGTCTTTTTACTCTAAATCTAGTTCATTCAAATTGGTCTTTGAAAATGAAAGGGGTAAAAGGAGAATTTGTAAAAGAAAAATGAAAAATTCTACAAAACATTTTTTTTTTAACTATAGTAAAACATTGTCTCGCTTTAATTTACAGTTTTGTTATTTTTCATTTTAGATGTTGCTTTCCTTGCATAAAAATATCTATAATAGTTTTTCAGATATTGTATATACTTAACAGACAAGCTTGTAATAAGACATTTATATATTATGAATATGTCTGTAAATTGTATTTTGATGGGGTAAACCATATAAAGATATTAAGACCACCACACTCGAAAAAAAAAACTTTGTTAATCTGACTAATTACGAGATTTCTTATAATTTTTTTTAAGTACAGTCAATTATTCTATTTTTCCATCCCAAATCCAGCCATAAATTAGGTCAATCATTTTGCATTCATTTGTTTTATTATAATGGCTGCTGGGAATTGTAGATTTGATTTTTCGTTTTTTTTTCTTTTACCCCATCTTCTGTGAGGTCAGGAACTATGTATATATTAAAAAATAAAGTTGTAATTTTAAGATGCTGAAAATTACATTATATATATATATATATATATATATATATATAGCACAATATCCTTAAAAAATTACTACTACACTATTTTTCTATTTTTTACTATATTATATATATTTTAATGTAATATCCATGGTGGTTGGTATACTTTAACCTCAATTATATAAAAGGCTGGATGATCTTAAGCTTAGAAAATCACATGTAAGTATGTATACCCACACAACACTCGTATGTGGCAGTTAGTATCTGCTGCAAGAATCTGTCGTTCGTATTCAATCCAGCATTTAAAAAAAAAAAAAAAAAAAAAAAAGGCCTAATCCCAACCCTAGCTTCATATATCTCTGTCCCATGTGGGTAAAATCACCATAGATATTAAATATACAACTAAATCTGTATGTTTATGGATTAGGTATATGCAGCAGCGTGCAGGTTATACATAGATTATACTGTTTTTATGTGGTTTTTAACCATATAAATGCCCCCATAAGCACGGGTGCCCAAAAGGTGCAAATCCCAAACTTGTCAATTCACTAGTCAACACTAACAAAAGATCTGAGCCTTTGTGTATAGTGGCATTGTGTATAACGCCAGGTCATGCGTGGGCCCCTGTACCTTTACCATGCGCATAAACATCTCACAGTCACACACGTCTCTGCGTCACCTGACATACGTTTTAGGCATTGCGCCATTTTACCATCATTGAGGTTGAATTTTTTTTTTTTTTTAAAAATCTGTCGATCACTGGCACAGACGGGTATCACCGCATCACTTCCCTATTTAATTAAAAATATTACGGCGCCTCTCCCCATTCCAATAAAACCCATTAGCGGCCCACATCCACCATCATTAATAATTGCCACACTTACAGACGCAATGACATGATATATCTCTGCACCTAATCAATCAACTTCACTAATGCACAGGTTACTGGAAAATCCCCGCTGCACGTCAATAACATACTGCGTCATCCTACCGCTTAGCTTTTTGTAACTCCTACATTGCGTTTATAGCTATAGCACAGTAATATATGGGGTATAGGCGCCGACCAAATCTGTACATACGGACCTAAGGTTATATGTCAGTCACTGTTAGGAGCTAGCAATATTACCAGGCAGATACAGACCGGCTCCTACAATGTATACACTACAGTGTTTACAGGCCCAAATACTGCACTGATAGCATCTCCATATTCACATAGTGTATGCCTATACTGTTGCAATGCTGGCTATTTCCATCCTGCCCGACTGCTAATACTTATACGTAATGACGTAGTAATAACACCACTCATTAAGCTACATTAATTAAATGCACATTTACAACATATGCTACATTGAAAATGTTATCGGCATTTAGAAAAAAAATAAAAAATTATATTATATAAGTATTCACTTATTTAACATGGTTTTCTAATGTCATTAGGCTATTTATCTTTTAAAAACTTACCAAAGTTGACTTCTGTATGTGAATTTTTAGTATGATTTGGTAAAGTAAAGCATTTCATTGGTTCTCCAATTCCCCCTCCTACATTTAGGGTACTTAGTCACAATGTCGTTTGTGATATAGAGGTTTATGTTTATAATTTAAAACTACACTACACGGTATACATGGTATAAACATACACGTTTTGATATTATATCTGGATACTACTCTTGGACACAAGGTTATAAAATTTTAAGGTTTTCTCCTTATCAGCATAAAAATACACAGAGGTGAAATATTGATTAACACATGACTGCCACGTCAGTGCTGTATAATATTGACCCCCATAACTGACCACAATTTGATAGCAATGCCACTTGCTGATTGTACACATAACTATTATGCAACAAATAACACACCCACAACTGTGAATATCCCTCATTTAATTTTTAAGACTTTTCCCATATTTGTTTTTTTTTTTCTTAAATAGTTGAGTTTGCAGTTGAAGACTACTGATCTTTTTATCATTTTCAATATATGTAACTTTTTAAAAACCATATTGGCTGTAATGAATTTGCAGGCACTAGCTTAGTATCCAGTGTCCCTAGATAATTATCTGCTTCTCATATTGTTCATCTACGGTCACAATGGCTAAGTCTATGGCTGCTCCCCAACATAATTAGGTTAAAATATTTACAACAGCAAATATTGAGACTGTACCTGGAAATAATAGTACCCCTCCTCTCTTCTTACATTGATCAGGTCACCATGACATCACACAATGGAGTATATATATACCATTACAACACACGTATAAGATACATATACGACTGCAGTATTGCCTCACAATTATAACGTACACAAAATACTAAGACTAGATATAGTCGCACTATTTTTAAGGAATAACATTTTGAGCGTGACCATATCTAGCTTCCAAATGTGAACATGAAGGACCCACATTGAATTTTAATTGATGATGGGCAATGCCATCATACTTAATGTAAATGTCACAGGCATCAAAATGTGTTGTCGGAATAAGTAAGACATGGCAGTAGCATCAAAAGGATGGCCCTCCATAATATGTACAGTAAACAAAAATTATCACCATAGACTAAAAATAAGCCAAAAATTAATATATACTTTGCTTCATGATGGCATATACCACTGATTTTTTTTTAATTTAGTTGGTTATATAGCACCATTAATTTAAGTTATCAAATTAATTTAATCTTCAGTTAAGAATACTTTCTATCTATACATGATGTAATTGATGTATCTTGCCATGTTACAAGCCGTTACTAATCCTCACGTGCTCCATAATAATATTCCTCATTACATGCTCCTTTATATCAACGGCAGTCAAGTTAATCTAGGATTGGATTCACATTTATTAACTTCCCGCATGGTATATATTATATACATACATATGTATTAGGCCTTATGCATAAAACCCGGCAGAGACAGAAATTAGGTGAGGATGCCCATAGCAACCAATCAGATTGCGTCTTTCATTCTTCAGGGCAGGTTTTTTAAATGCTGTAAGTGATCTGATTGGTTGCTAAGCACAACTTTCTCCCTTATGGCTTACATTAATGATGAAACATGAAGAATACCTAAAGTCAATAGGTTGTCTCTAATAAGACCACATTATGAGGCAGTGACTTCGACGTCTGTGATACCTGGACACTGACTAACGGGAAACCATCTATTAGTCAAAAGAGCCATGAAGACGAGTCGGCCATATTGCTCACTACAACTAATCAGTATTCAGTAACCCGATTAGCTATGAGAGTCAACAAGGACACATACGTTTTAATGTATAAGACCCATTCTACTTTGCTTTTGAGGCTACCAAGAGTGCACAGTGATTCAGAAAACTCCAATAAAACAGTTGCCAAAGATGAGACAAAAATGGCTGCTTTCGTCTAGAATGAGCGCCACTTTTGCACACATGCTGTGTCTGGTAATGTAGCTAAGCCACAGTCACTTGAATGCGGCTGAGTTGCAAATACTTCTCACAGCCCATAGCAAAGACTGGCGCTCCTTCTGGTGAAAAGCAGCCATGATTTTATTTTCAAGCCTTCTAACATATTAGTTCTCAAAATGGCTGCCACAGCATGCAAATAAAGCCGTTCAATCACGTGACTTATCTTGGTATAATGATTATTAATTACAAAATATCATTGTCCTCAATGATGCTGGAAGAAAGAATCAAAGACTGATAATTAGTTAACAGGATTGAAATGTGATTATATTTATTCAGTGGTCCCAAAGCGTTTCCTAGTCCGCCAGCCATCTTTTACTATAGCACCAGTCACATGTATGTGCCTATATTTCATGAGATAATTACTGTGGAGATTACCCATCGTGTGAGCCAGAGTATCATGGCCAAGTTACAGCCATGTTGTGGTTGTTGCAGAAATTACGCAGAACAGTTCACACATATAGCTGGGCAGGAAGGCTTTAATGGCCACCACAGTAGTGGTTACTGTCATCCAATCCATTCTGGGAGTTGTAGTATCGTAACAGCTGGAGAGTCACTGGTTGGATGCCAAAAAAGATTTTTGGTCAATTATGAGAGAAAATTGTCCTGTAAGACATATTCTGAGGTGACAGATTTTACCTAAAAAAATCTTAAATTATCAAGGACCACAAACTCCATAAAATGTATCTATACCAATGCAAAAAAGATGCTAATATTACCTGCGGTAAAGCACACACACGCGTCTGAGGTAAAGTACTCGAGCCTGAAGTACACGTGCACCTGAGGTTAAGTACTTGAGTCTGAAGTACATGCACGGTTCAGGTAAAGTACTCGCGCCTGAAGTACACGCATGCCTGAGGTAAAGTACTTACGTCTGAAGTACAAGCGTGCCTAAATTACACGCACGCCTGAAGTAAAGTACTCGCGCCTGAAGTACACGCATGCCTGAGGTAAAGTACTTACGTCTGAAGTACAAGCGTGCCTAAATTACACGCACGCCTGAAGTAAAGTACTCGCGCCTGAAGTACACGCATGCCTGAGGTAAAGTACTTACGTCTGAAGTACAAGCGTGCCTAAATTACACGCACGCCTGAAGTAAAGTACTCGCGCCTGAAGTATACGTGCGCCTGAGGTAAAGTACAGTAAATAGTATATACATCATCAAGTAGGCAACATTGTTTGAGAAGGACAATACAGTAAAACCCCCTTGACGCATCCACTAAAAATGATGGTAAAATGGGTCTTCTGGAGAAGCAGTCAATGTACATAGGATATCAAGGAACTAAGATTTTTAGTGACAGATTTTCACATTGATCAGGGTTGGTCTTTTACAGAGAGGGAAAAAAATGCAATGTATAGAGCATTTATATGTATTTTTCTTTTTTATGAGCAAAATACATGTCCTGAACTGAAAAACAAACATATATGTACATAGTATGTATGCAAATGTATTTTTGATATTTTTAATAATTTAGTCATGCATTTTTTAAAGTCATTTTGTTTTTTTTTTACATTTTTATTGTAAAAAAAATATATATATACAAAAAGCAAAATTTAATCAAGAGATGCCTGCCAGCTATGCTGTAAAAAAAAAATAAAAAAAAAATAAATCAATAATTCTTCACCGCTGGTAAGTGATGGTTTCTATTGATGCTCCATGTTGGGAATATACTAGTAATGCAGCTCACCTCATGGTAAAAAAAAATATGCTAATTTTACTGCACCTTATAGCACAGAACAAAAGAGAAGCGTGGTCACATTGTCATTTGGCAATGATGAAGCACGGTAAACGGGAATATCCGCTTTACTGCCATATATGAGGGGCAGGAGGACAATTTCTGACAGATTTAACGTCTTCCGCATTGTAACATAATGTCGCAGGCCAGACAATGCCGTTTTCTCAGACATTTTAGCGACTAGAGATCAGCACACGGTAAAGCGACAGGCAGACATCGGGGGCCTTCCCGTTGATAATATGGCCGCCGCACCCCCTCACTTCGAGCCGTTTGAGAATTTAACGCGACTAAAAACAGATTTATCAAGCTCACCAACGTTTCACACCAGCGACACATTGATAAATGACCTTCAGCTTTAAAAACGCCTCTGTAAGCGGTAAGAAGAAAAAGGCAATGTTTTTTTTTTTCCTTCCTAACAGGAAAAGGCATATCATAAGACACAGAAGAAAAAAAATATATATATTTTTTTCTTTCCATGGTTTATTTTCTGGGAAGATGGAGATGTAAAGATCTTTGTATCTTAAGAACATAAATTCTATCACTGTGGGGACTCTTTGAAGGATTGCATGATTGAAGGAGTACATAACTTGTCCGGTGGACTGGCGGAGGTGGACACCATTTTTTTTTATTAATTTTTTTTAAAAATAATTTTAGCTGAAAAATATATTTACTGCGCATGTAAAAAAAAAAAAATTGTCTTACTGCTCATGGGATTTGAAATTTTTCTTTTTAACTGAAAAAATAAACTTTTTTCCCACCTTATTGGATTGACAATACCTCAATTCTAAGAAATACATATCTTTTTTACAAGATGATATTGCGCCATGTAGTCCCCCCTCCATGATGCCAATATGTAACCCCTTCCCTCAGAAAAACTGGCATAGTGCATGCATTAAAATATGGAGACCTATTGGGTGATTGTAATCGGCGCAGCCGCGTTGCGAAATGCGCCGACTCAAATGTTTATATTATACCGTATTAACCCCACGTATGCTGCAGGGCCAGTTTCTTAAAGAAGCAGCTCTGTCAACTCAGGATGCGGCAGAAAAGTGATGCTGTACACTAGCTGCTGCCAGAGAAATGTCAGCCGTCGGGGGGAACCTTTCCTATCCCAATGAATCGATAGGAGATTCAAGAGCTCTTTTTTTATTACACTGTTACAGCAAACACTGCAGCAGTGTGGAGGCAGGACGATGGGGGAAGGACAGCGAGACGCATTGAGCGATAGGACGGAGGTGGAGTTTTATCTGTCAGAGCATAAATTCCCTTTCCTGAAAACCTAGTAAGGTACTTAGTTGGCAGGGGTGAGCAATGGTGCGTTTGATGGCTACCGAGAAAAAAAAAAATTAAAAAAAAAAAGATGCAGCAATCATCACCCTCGATTTACAGGATTATTCTTCCGCCCCTTTAATAAATCAAGATATTATGGCACATTTCACTCATCTGCAATACAATGCTGCTGGGAACTGAAACGCGTTGTGTGGTGCTTGGCTTTCGTAAAGCATAAGGAAAGTCATTTTTCTTCCCTTCTGTTTGCCGATTGCTGCCAACTAACGGTTTAATTCAGTCTGGTATTGGAAGAATATAAAAAGGTCGGGTTATACTGTAGAATAGTACGGGTAGCCATTTTGTGGCCTGAATGGAGTGTCTTGACAATTGATGCAGTTTATAAAGCGGCTGAGTTCAGGTCATGACACTTCAGGCTGCCTCATTTTAGGATGAGAACGTAGATTGGAAAGTGAACCCGCCACCATTTATAGGGTTAACTCCTGGCCCAATATATTTACTGCTACCACATGATCTTAAATCTAGGTATCCCTTTAATAAGTTCATTGGAATTTATTAGAATCAAGCAATTCCATGGAGAAGGTTGAAATTTGTCATATTTAATAAGAAAACGGCTCATGGTGTCCTTAATTAGGAGGCTTCCGGTGTAGCTGACATATTTTATAAGGCCACCGGTAAATGAGATGTCCGAGATGTCAGAGAGCAGATGAGTCTGACCTATTAGCTTGGAGACATGACACGAGATGGGTCTTGGCAGACGTCACCCGCGGTAGGACTGCATGGGGACATACTGAGATAGATGACAGGCATCCTTCCATGTGGATGTAATGACTTCCTGCAGACTCTTACTCTATCCGCCGTGTAACGTAGAGATGAATACGATGTTGTCTTGATCTTGAATCTTGTAATCCAGTTCACCCTGCGAATATGATGGATAAACACACGTGAGGCAAGAAACATCTTTTACATAGGAGACCTGAACTATAACCTCCACATGGGTTTCTGAAGCCATAGAGATGCCAGTAACCAGCTTCCCATAGAACCTGAAGGGTATAGATATCTGTACGGGTGTGCTGAACAACGATCCATATGGGTGCTGTTAAAGCTGCCAAAGAGTTTTCCGATGACATGTTCTTATAACAGTCCTAAAAACTGAAGGATGAATTAAAGCTAGATTTGCACAGGTAGAATACATTGCAGATTAAAAGGCAAGTGTGTACAATTTTACAGATCTGTGTCGATTTTTACTAATTTTTATGTACAAGGGATGAAATCCACAGCACAATCATTACATACAGTTTTCAGACCCCTTTAAATTTTTCACTCTTTGTTTCATTGCAGCCATTTGGTAAATTCAAAAAAGTTCATTTTTTTTCTCATTAATGTACACTCTGCACCCCATCTTGACTGAAAATACAGAAATGTAGAAATTTTTGCAAATTTATTAAAAAAGAAAAACTGAAAAATCACATGGTCATAAGTATTCAGACCCGTTGCGCAGACACTCATATTTAAGTCACATGCTGTCCATTTCCTTGTGATCCTCCTTGAGATGGTTCCACTCCTTCATTGGAGTCCAGCTGTGTTTAATTAAACTGATAGGACTTGACTTGGAAAGGCACACACCTGTATATATAAAACCTCACAGCTCACAATGCATGTCAGACCAAATGAGAATCAGGAGGTCAAAGGAACTGGCCAAGGAGCTCAGAGACAGAATTGTGGCAAGGCACACATATAGCCAAGGTTGCAAAAGAATTTGTGCACTACTCAATGTTCCTAAGAGCACAGTGGCCTCCATAATCCTTAAATGGAAAAAGTTTGGGACCACCAGAAGTCTTCCTAGACCAGGCCGTCCAGCCAAACTGAGCAATCGTGGGAGAAGAACCTTGGTGAGAGAGGTAAAGAACCACCCCAAGATCACTGTGGCTGAGCTCCACAGATGCAGTAGGGAGATGGGAGAAAGTTTCATAAAGTCAACTATCACTGCAGCCCTCCACCAGTCGGGCCTTTTTGGCAGAGTGGCCAGACGGAAGCCTCTCCTCAGTGCAAGACATATGAAAGCCCCATAGAGTTTGCTAAAAAAAAAAAAGACATGAAGGACTCCAAGACTATGAGAAATAAGATTCTCTGGTCTGATGAGAAGAAGATAGAACTTTAATTCTAAGCGGTGTGGAGAAAACCAGGCACTGCTCATCACCTGCCCAATACAATCCCAACAGTGAAACATGGTGGTGGCAGCATCATGCTATGAGGGTGTTTTTCAGCTGCAGGGACAGGATGACTGGTTGCAATTGATGGAAACATGAATGAGGCCAAGAACAGAGATATCCTGGATGAAAACTTCTTCCAGAGTGCGCTGTACCTCAGACTTGACTGAAGGTTCACCTTCCATCAAGACAATGACCCTAAGCACACAGCTAAAATAACAAGCAACTCTGTGACCATTCTTAACTGGCCCAGCCAGAGCCCTGACCTAAATCCAATTGAGCATCTCTGGAGAGACCTGAAAATGGCTGTCCACCAACGTTCACCATCCAACCTGACGGAACTGGAGATGATCTGCAAAGAAAAATGGCAGAGGATCCCCAAATCCTAGGTGTGAAAAACTTGTTGCATCATTCCCAAGAAGACTCATGGCTGTACTAGCTCAAAAGGGTCTGAATACTTATGACCATGTGATATTTCAGTTTTCCTTTTTTAATACATTTGCAAAAATATCTACATTTCTGGGTAGTTTTTTCAGTCAAGATGGGGTGCAGAGTGTACATTAAAGAAAAAAAAATGAACTTTTTTTAAATTTACCAAATGGCTGCAATGAAACAAAGAGTGAAAAATTTAAAGGGGACTGAATACTTTCCATACCCGCTGTATAATGGCTGGGATGTGAAAACTAACCCACAAAGACAACTGTCACTCAGGAATCTGTGACCCAGCTTTCCTGGTACCTATTAAAATGTGGTGGTGGAACACAACTGAGAGCAACATTTAGGCTGGAGCAACATTGACTGGAACACAGGTCATGAGACCAAAGATTACATATGCCACTGCTACATCACAGCATAATTCAGGTGAATGGGGTTACATTGCAATCCACAAGAAACAGCGACAATTGAGTTGCAAAAAAACTGAATTATTGTGACTTGCCTGTTAAGGTACCTTGCAGGTCACGAGGTGACACCATTCACAGGCGGCATATGCGATATTTGGCAGTGTGACCCATGTCGCAGCCAAGTCACCGTCTAGCTGTAGTCTAAATATACATTTCCATTGGGGGTCTGTCGGCAGGCCTCCATATATTTGTGTTCAGTTAGGTGAAAGGGGTAAACCCATCTCAGTAAGTGATGACATATTGCTAGGATATGCCTTCACTTAATCATCACTAGGCTCCGGAGTGCTGCTTTAAGATGTATTCAGGTAAGAAATATTTTGGCAAGAATATGTTATTAGTGATGAGTGAATGTGCTCGGATAAGGTGTTGTTCGAGTGTGTTTGGCATGTTCAAATAATATGTTCGAGTCCCTGCAACTGCATGTCCTGCAGCTGTTCGACAGCTGCAACACATGTAGAGTTTGTCGAACAGCCGCGAGACATGCAGCTGCGGAGACTCAAACATGTTTTTTGAGCGCGCCAAAGACACTCGAATAACACCTTATCCGAGCACATTTGCTCATCACTAGTTATTATCTATCGATGGGATAAGTTATAACTTCTAGATAACACAGCCGAGGCCTCCACATATCACCAGGTTGAACAGAGCAGTAGTGAAAATGTTCAACCACAGCTCCGTATTCTCTACGGGACTGCCAGGGATCGCTGAGTGCCCCCTTAACATATTTTACTGTCCACAAGGGTCAAGGTCTCCTGACCCCAGTTGCAGCTGAGTAAAAAAGAACTGATGGAGACAAAATGCTGAGGCCCAAATGTTCACCAGTGATGGAATACCCTAGCGATATGCTACTACTTACTAAAATGGGAATACTCCTTTACCCTTTGTCAGAGCCCTGAAAACCATTACAACCCAATATGGTTTCCAGATTACACAACCCCATTAAATAACATTGCAAATGCTCCCAACAACAAGAAAAGACAAAAGAAAAAAATCCGCAATAAAAGTCACCTAAAATCAGATTAATAAAACTACTCTCCGTTCTATTCAGCACATAGTTCATAAAGCGGACTAATTAAACAGGTTGGCACTCCACCCACGGAGCGACCATTTTGTTAATGGGGCTTGTTTTCAGGGGCGGGGAAGTGAAGCCCCCCTCATTGTGTGTCCTTCTTATGTAGCTCACAATGTAAGTCAATGGGTGGCCTTCCTGCCCTTGACATACACTGTAACCCAGAGGGAGAAAAGCCGGCTGGGATGCTTGTACTGTCCCGCCCGCTGCCAGGCCGCACGGGAGCGTGGCGACTTATTCTGCATTCATTACAACAAATGTATAATTTGCTTTAATGAAGCAAATGAGCGCCGAGCCCAATGTGGCTTTACCGAGCAGACTGGAGACCACTGCTGCATCCTTACCATCAGCTCCCAGTCAGCATCATTAACCAGAACCAGGATACCTGGCCGCCTGCAAGGAAACAATCACAGTGAATACATGGTGAATAACAGGGCATTTTAAGATGGTGAAAATATCAATTAGTGGAGGGGCAAGGCCTAAAAACCTACAGATCAATATCAAAGAACATAACACAACAGCAGTAATAGGAAGTTTTACTAACGCTCTCAGGTGTATCACTATGTCTATGCAAGTGCTTAAGCCCCCTCATTATGCTGTGGGGTCCAAGACTTAGATCGATCAAAAATGTATGGCCAATTCTAGAGATAAGCCATCAGTTATAAGACCTAAAAAAACTCTTCAACCTCTTAGTGCACCCTGACATACCCAATCAGGATGCACTTGTACGAAACAGGCTCAGCAGCTGAGCCCGCGCCACACGGGGCAGGTGCGGCAGCTGAGCCCGCGCCACAGTGGGCAGGTCCTAGCAGTATTGCTCAACCAGCTGCAATTTAAACTAATTCCAAATTACTGGTGATTAACCATTTAGATGCCACTGTCAATCACTGTCAGCGGCATTTAGACAGTCTAGATGCTAACGTGCACATTCACTGGCACTCCATTTTCCAAATTTAAAAAAAAAGCATTTTATTATCGTTACTTTCATAAAAGTTTGATCTATGAAAATATAAAATTAACCAAAACAATTCTAAAAGCCAGAATTTGCCATTTTTGGTAACCGCACATCACAAAAAAAAATTACGAAAAATCAATAAAAGGCAATCGAAACGTCATACATGCTAGTTGGTACTGCTGTAATCGTATTTGTCAGGAGCAAAATGTTATCAGCTAATTTTTACAATACAATGGATGTCGTAAAAATGAAACCCCCCCCAAAAAAATTGGAATTGTATGTTTTCTTTTTCGTCATTTCACCGCACTTGAGTTTTTCTGTTTTCCAGTATATCGTACGGGAAAGTGATGTCGATCAAAACTACAACTTGTTGTGCAAAAATGAAGAAACAAGATGTGAACTGAAGAATAAAAAAACACTACAGCTCTTACAAGAAGGCGCAGAAATGAAAACCGGACCGGTCCAGAAGGGGTTAACCCTAAAATTCCTCTACATACTACAGGGAGCGGCATAACAGGGGTCCTCAGGCGGCAGAGGAGCTTTAGTATCAGATAGTCTTGGGAGTGCAGTGTGAAGCTCCCATCACACAGCCCCCCATATCTCAGCTTCCAGTGCCCCTGTGAATGAGACGTGTTGTGGTCAGGTGTTGATAATCCCACTTTAGAGGTGTATTTTGATGAATATGAGGCTTGTGTGCATGGCCTGCGAGCTGTACGTCATACTCACACTGTGTCCCCCTGAATAAATAGCTCGGGGCGTTCTTTCAGCAAATTCTCTTTTATCCAAACGAGCAAAAGCCTGATGTCCCCTGACAGGAAACAGAAGATGGTTACATGGCAGACACTGCCGCGTGAATACAGACCTCATACTGAAAAGCGATGAGAAAACCAGGAGATAGAGAGATAAATTAAAAAAAAAAAATTGGGGGCATTGATGTATAACATGCACACAGGGGTTATGGGGGTACCATTTAGTGCATTTATAAGCACACCCCAACTCTCCTGGTGTCATGTTCCCTGCCAATTGGGGGACTTTTTTTCTGGTGTCCCTCCCCAACCACCTACCCAGTGCCTGCCTTATTTTCTCTCCCATGACACTAGCTTTCCCTTCACTCTTTCACTTTCTTCATGCTGGAACCTCTAAATCATCGAAAAGTTTCCCATATACAGTAGATGCTGGCTAAAGGCTAATCTCCCGACCCCACATATATACGCAGGCTTAGCAAGTGTTTTCAATGGTAGAGCGTGGCATCAACTTACCTTCCATGGGAACAAAGGATCGGGCATGCTAGAAGTCCAACATGTCCGATCCTTTCTTTTCCCAACATCTCCTCTACTACTCAAGTACATTAGATAGTCAACCAGTAGAGTTGAGCAAAAATATTTGCCCGGCATCCAGTCTGATCCTCCGTTTCAACCAGAGTAATCTTCGCCTCTGCAACCGGCATCCTGGGCACCCCATGTGCTTACTACACCCTGCCACAATACGTCGCGGGGTCTAGTAAGCACAAGAGGTGCCCACAATGCCAGGCCAAGAATGCTGGTCTCTGATGTAAAGACTGCCCTGGGGAGGCTGCCACTGAGGACTGGCTCAATGTCGGACTGGGGGAGAGCTCACATCTATCGACCGAAATCCGCAACTTTCACCTAATGTGTATGGCCGGCATAAAGTATGTGAACTCCTTACTTTCGGACATTATAGTACCATTCCTCTCTATTCTTATGGTTGCAATCTTCCATTTGAATGACGATTTAAAGGGACAAGCACCCAATGCTTTACGCGTTCTCCCATTTTCTGTCAACATGAGTAAAATCTATTGTTCCCTCTTATCAGTCGAGTCAAAAGCTATGAGCAACACCTGGCGATCAAAGGAGCGTTACGTCTGTACTGATGTAATGCCATTATCAATGACATCATCACACCAGGAAACAAAAAGTGAAGAGACCATTGAGCGCCCAGAATTTTGAAGATAAATAAATTACAAATTTCCTTTTTTTTTTTTTTTTTTTTTTACCCCAGGGGTTTGCTGTAATAGGATGCCCTCTGCTTTAAGATTACCAACAATATTCCCAAGGACCCATCTGGAAACGAGAGTCGGGGTCCATTACAAAGGTCGGCTGGGAAAAACGGCATCTAAGATGGGGGTGGGAGGGTGACCTGCTGGCAGAAACCAATTTATTGAGGTGTAATATATAGTCTCACACATGGTTCATATGTCATGGATCAGTGCGTCGGCAGAATTGCTGTCCATCCCCCCCCCCCCCCCCGTCCCAGCTTTCCCAATGTGGTGCATTGGACATGACGCCCGCTGCGGGGAGGGCGGAGAGCTGTACGTATGATGGAGAGCGGCGCTGGTCACCGCAGGGTCAGGCGCAGGGATAGGAAGGATCGTTTATCAGCCTGACTTAGGAGGGTCAGAGGGTTCTGCATAGCTCCCACCCGCCTACATTCCCGGTCCGGGGATGCTATTGTATAGACGGGTTACCATGGAGAGCCCAGCATCACTGCACTTCTCCCATTGTTCCCAGTCTGGGAAGGGGCCACTGCCTCCATCTAATAAGTAACCACAAAGCTATTACCCTGACGTAGTACAGTATAACTCCATCCAGTCATGCAATGAACTTTTCCTATAAAAATTAAAAAAAAAAAAAAAAAAAAATGTACGATACATCTTCTTCTGGGAAAGGTAACCTAAATGGCCGTCATTACAGGAAATTTCATATACTCAGTGTTATGGTGATCTATCTGCTGCTCAGGAAAATAAGAAAGTTGTGTCAGTAAAACGAGCACCTAAATATAATGGATAGGTCAGGTATGGTTACCGGTTTGCCACAATCTTGGGTGCTGTCACTTAGTACCATGTGTCACAAGGCAAATTTCGTGTGATGTCATCATTGCACTAGGAACAGAAAGTGAGAGACCATTGAGGCCTACAGGGAAGAATTTCAAGGATATGTAAGCAGTAATGGTGACATATATATATTTATTATATTTAATTTTATTTTTTTTGCTTCTGCCGGTTCAGTTTTACCCTCAGACCTAAGTTGTCAGACAAGACTCCGAATCCCTGGGTGGGATCGATAGAAATATAATAGGGCGGCAAGAAAACTTCACAGATGTGTTGACTCTTTGTTTAATTAACCAGAAAGTGGTCCTTTTGAAAAAGCAATTTCGCACAGGGGGCTCAGCACTGAGCAAACAGTGTCGGTCAGTTAGCAGGAGGGGGCCAGAGGAACAGCTGGCATCAGCTTCCATGTGAACTGCATCCTAATCAGTTTAAATGGCTCACACCAGAGTCCACCCCCGCATTATGCAGCATCCTGACAATAAATTCCACAGAGGCGGGCAAGAGAGATCACCCGGCTTCTGACAGCTTTCTCCCGGATGGTCCTCTATGCAGCCTCCAACATGGCTTCCAAATAAACATTCTCACGGAGAGGCTGACATCAGAGCGCTGGCTTACATCACTCGTCACATGCCACCCCACCCGTCGCCGCCTTGTGATGCACATTGTGTTTGCCCTATGTTGAGAAAAAAAAAATGGACTGGGCATCTGAGTGGGCGATGTCTGAAATGAAAGCACCTTATATACAATCTTCCCAACGATTAACATGACGAATCGCACAGTGGTTACTCACAAGGATCGGGTCGGGTGGGTAAGGTCACGTGATGCCGTTTGATTCCCTGGAACAGCAGCTCTGCGCCACCTCTGAAATAAGATAATAAAAACATGAGATATGCTGACATGGTGAGCACGGAGGAGGAGGGGGTGTCACACAACAGAGCCAGACGCAGACAAAGGCTTCCCCGCAGGCTCCCGCAGGACACGGGCCCAGGATTAGCATTTCTATGTCAGGCTCTCTAGGGCACGAATGAAAAGTGAAACAAGTTTGGTCTGTGATGTGGAAGAAAGTGGCATGGCGGTACTATTTTATGCACGCAGAGGGCAACACACTGTTTTAAGCTAAATATTTGGAAAAATTATATATCTATTATTACATTGAGTCTATCCCAAAATTGACTGTCATAATGTCTCACTCAGGATATTACTGCATCCTCACAGATTGCTAGACATGCGCTAACATCACCCGGTGCCACCGCTGGCCCCCCATTCTCCCGAGTGAATCACTCACTATATTCGAGAAACCTTAGTATATTCTATAGGCATTTCCAATGCAAGAGGAGATGACAGCGCAATTCAATGGAAAAGAAGGAGAGGGCTGATAGGCAACTTTTTGCTGTTGTTGATCAGGAAGATGTTGAACGGTTTATAAAACGTGTCTATCCATGCCGACAGCACCACAAACTTTATCACGTGCAAGATCTGTCAGGCTGAAGTTTGACTTAAATGATCAGGTTTTTAAATGCATGTATTTGGGGCCAAAATACATTTTGTGCTATTGGTTTTTATGAAATATTTGGCACCGTTTTTCTTTCACAGGCTATTTGTTTCCCTGCACATTCAACATTGATGTGGTCTGTGGTCGTAAATCAGCTGAGGAGCTCAGAAAAATTGATCATATGAATGTAATCCATGCTGTTAAAGAGGTTTATCCTTATAACAATTCCTACTTGTTAGAACTCTTAGGGTATGTTTCCATGGTCAGTAAAAGCTGTGAATTGGACGCTGCGTACAGCCGCAGAGTCCAATCCGCAGTGGCCAGATGTTACAGCATAGTGGAGGGGATTTTATGAAATCCCGTCTCCACTATGCGTGCAGGGCCGCCTCCGGCTTCCCTGCGTATACGCACATGCGGCGAGTCTTTATAGACCGCAGCATATCTATTTATCTTGCGGAGACGCTCAGTTTCTGCAAGATAAATATCACAGGCCTAAGTATAGGATGCAGTGATTCTGCATGTGTTCAATGATTACATGCGGAATCACCGTGCGTACAAAAGTAGGCAGCTCTTTGGATGGAGCTGCGTCCAAAGCGCTGCCAATACTGACCGTGGAAACATATCCTTACAGATGTCCATGATAATCGGTCTCATACTGGATGGCAATGCACGGACTGGCAGCACTTCTCCTGACCCTAACATGGCAGCTTCATATATTCCTAAGAAGCTGTCATGCTCGGGTCAATAGATATGTGGCTGGTTTGTGCACATCCGACATCAGACCAATTATCACGGACATCTGAAAGAGCCCTTAGAAGGGTTTCCCTGAGATCTGCTGTATTCTGTGGAGTAACCTAGGAGAATTTTACCTGCAGCATCATCACAATAGTGAAAATAAAAGGGGTTGTCCCATTTAGGACATTTACAGTGCCTTGCGAAAGTATTCGGCCCCCTGGAACTTTTCAACCTTTTCCCACATATGCTTCAAACATAAAGATACCAATTGTAAATTTTGGGTGAAGAATCAACAACAAGTGAGGTTGAACGAAATTTATTGATTATTTTAAATTTTTGTGGAAATTCGAAAAGTGGGGCATGCAATATTATTCGGCCTCTTTAACTTAATACTTTGTTGCGCCACCTTTTACTGCGATTACAGCTGCAAGTCGCTTGGGGTATGTCTCTATCAGTTTTGTACATCGAGAGACTGAAATTCTTGCCCATTCTTCCTTGGCAAACAGCTCGAGCTCAGTGAGGTTTGATGGAGATCGTTTGTGAACAGCAGTTTTCAGCTCTTACCACAGATTCTTGATTGGATTCAGGTCTGGACTTTGACTTGGCCATTCTAACACATGGATATGTTTATTTGTGAACCATTCCATTGCAGATTTTGCTTTATGTTTGGGATCATTGTCTTGTTGGAAAACAAATCTCCGTCCCAGTCTCAGGTCTTTTGCAGACTCCAACAGATTTTCTTCAAGAATGGTCCTGTATTTGGCTCCATTCATCTTTCAATCAATTTTAACCATCTTCTCTGTCCATGCTGAAGAAAAGCAGCCCCAAACCATGATGCTGCCACCACCATGTTTGACAGTGGGGATGGTGTGTTCAGGGTGATAAGCTGTGTTGCCTTTACGCCAAACAAAAAGTTCGATTTTGGTTTCATCTGACCAGAGCACCTTCTTACACATGATTGGTGTGTCTCCCAGGTGGCTTGTTGCAAACTTTAAACAACACTTTTTATGGATATCTTTGAGAAATGACTTTCTTCTTGCCACTCTTCCATAAAGGCCAGATTTGTGCAGTGTACGACTGATAGTTGTCCTATGGACAGACTGTCCAACCTCAGCTGTAGATCTCTGCTGTTCATCCAGAATGATCATGGGCCTCTTGGCTGCATCTCTGATCAGTCTTCTCCTTGTTTGAGATGAAAGTTTAGAGGGACGGCCGGGTCTTGGTAGATTTGCAGTGGTATGATACTCCTTCCATTTCAATATGATTGCTTGCACAGTGCTTCTTGAGATGTTTAAAGTTTTGGAAATCATTTTGTATCCAAATCTGGCTTTAAACTTCTCCACAACAGTATCACGGACCTGCCTGTTGTGTTCCTTGGTCTTCAGGATGCTCTCTGTGCTTCAAACAGAACCCTGAGACTACCACACAGCAGGTGCATTTATACGGAGACTTGATTACACACAGGTGGATTATACTTATCATCATTAGTCATTTAGGACAACATTAGATCATTCAGAGATCCACAATGAACTTCTGGAGTGAGTTTGCTGCACTGAAAGTAAAGGGGTCAAATAATATTGTACGCCCCACTTTTCAGTTTTTGAATTTCCAGAAAAATTTAAAATAACCAATAAATTTCATTCAACTTCACAATTGTGTTCCACTTGTTGTTGATTCTTCACCAAAAATTTACATTTGGTATCTTTATGTTTGTAGCATGATATGTGGGAAAAGGTTGAAAGCTCCAAGGGGCTGAATACTTTTGCAAGGCACTGTATGGCACATCAATAGGCTACACCAAGTCTGATAGATGGGGGGTCTCACTCAAGTGACCTGTGCACATCAGAAATAGAGAGGTGGCTTCTTATGCACAGCTCTCTCCATTAATTTCTTTAAGAGCTTTGAAAATTGCATGCTGGACAATTTCCCTTGCTTCCCAACAATGAGACTCACAAATTTTTTTATGGCAAAGTCTGTGGATACACCATAAATGTCTCCCCTATAAGCATTTCACGGTACCCATTCATATCAATGGGATACTTATGTAATGCAGGACAGGAGAGGTCCTCCAGAGTGAGAGTCATCCTTTGTAAACTCTACAAGATATGAGGACGCTGAACAGAGACCTCTTTACTAAATTGGTATTAGTGGTATGGCTGTCTAGGCGCTAGTAACTTTTTTTTTTCCAGCGATCCAACCTGCCAGACATGAGAAATCGAGTGCAGAAGCCATTTAAAAATGAGGCTGGAAGTGCAATTGGGGCGTGTTCTGGCACCAGTATTGGTCATTTAAATTGCATTGACATGCCCCCCAGTGCACTTTCAGCATGATTAGCATATGGCTTCAACACCAGATTTTTTTCAATACTGGCAAAAAAAAATAATATATAAATTTTATTAGGAAACAAGTGCCTTCATTGCATTAAAAATGTGCTCACAGGTTCCCTTTAACTCAGACTTCACTAGGTCAGACTACACCACACCTTATGGACAGAGGGGGATGTAATTCTTTGAATATGGGATTTATGCATGTATCTTGAGCTATAAACATGGATAATTATTACCCTGCGGGCACAGAGGGAGGATTTGCTTTTAGCCTGGTAAAAAAATAACCTGAGCATCTGTAAGTCAGCTGAAATAAATATGGCCACGTACACACGATCAGTATTTTACATCAGTATCTGAAAGCCAAAACCAGGAGAGGAACAATCAGGAAATGAGTAATAGAAACACGTCACCACTTCTGCATTATCACCCACTCCTGGTTTTGGCTTACTGATACTGAGGTAAAATACTGACCAAATACGGAGTGTGGTCTAATGGAGAAAATGACCTAACAGCCAGGTCCCACTAGAGAAGGGCATCAGTTTCAGATCAGTGGGGGTCCGACATCAGGCACCCCCACCGTGTAGTCGTCATCTGCATACCTGTGTATAACGGACTCTTGATTTTCCAGAACGTCAGGATATAAAACAATTCAACCTGCTTAATTTCAACCTCTGATCTTGTTTGTTGCAGACATCTCATCGTGTACTGTACGGCCAGCTTAGCTAGACTTCTATAAGTTGGAGCCCCTCAAGTCGTGGGGGTCTGGGTCCTTAGTCTCCATTACCGCACTGATAGCAGGCGGTGGGGGTCTCAAGCCCCAGACCCTACACAAAGACAAAAAACTCTTTAAAAGTTTAGTTACACCCTAAAAGGTTTTTGTCCAGGCTTGACACAAAATCTGCAGTCACTGTGGGGCTGCAGACAACGGAATTGTGACAACGTGCGTGGTGCACACTGTCCGGTTTCTTCGGGATTATCTGTGTGAGTGAGCAGTCATGTGAGCACATGTATGACAAGGCATGTAGATGTATCCTGCTTTTAGCAATGCATGTCTATCGAGAGGCCGATCAAGTCTAGTCAGTATGTGTCCGCCAGCTCTCACGGGCAATACTGGAGGATCCTGACAGCGCACCTCATGCTTCAGACGGCTGCAGGGCAGAGAGTCTGGACAACCCCTGGAATAGATGGATGTTGGTTATTGTTTATTTCAATCTTTTTATATTGGTACACGACTTCTCTAAAAAGGGGAATCCGACTCAAAGTCACTGGAGCCCCCGCCACTTTCGGCTGCCACTCCAGATCGGTGCAGCTGTGTCCCCCCAACTCGTTCCTTAAAATGACCAGAATGGAAATCAGGGCTGTTTATTGTTTGCATTACTATATATTTCTATCACACAGACAGCCGTTGCAGTGTATGGCGGACACAGGAGGCAGCAGGGCCCGTCACATTACACAATTACAGAATAATCGGCCGATTCCATCACTTACCCGAACTCCAGCTGCACACACATGGGCGCCGCCATCTTGGTCTCACCACCGGAAGTCTCCGGCCTCCAGCACCGGAAGTGCTCGCTCCCGGCGGTTGTCATGGTGACGGGAAGCTGGTGATGCGGGAGGCTCAGGCGATGCTCCTTATGAGTTATTCATCGCTCGCTCACCTATCTCCCGTGCATTATTCATGGCGTTGGGTGAATATGGATGTCCTGTGCGGCTGCTCTCATGTCTCGCCCTCCCTGATTATTCCTTTTCTTCCCTTCTCAATTTACTGTTTTCTCCACAAGCTCAAATTGTTAACAGTTTTTTGATTGTTGCTTTAGTTGTAAGCGGAGAAAGCTGGGTGAGAGCCAAAGTGACGCACAGTATTGCTCTTCAAGGCACAGGCGCACCCAGCTTTCTCATATTCCTGATAGGTGACCCTGCTCTTCCTGGGTTACACCCACAAGGGTTGTGCAAAATGAAAAACCATGGCTTTAGCGCCACTTCTAGCCAAAGGCCGTGTCCGGTAACGCAGCTCAGCCTCATTCACTGCAGCACCAAACACTATTCCTAGAAGACATGGAACACATCTAATCCTGGCCAGCCCTTCCACCCAGTGAGGTACTGTCATAGAGTGCCCCCGCTCCACACTGGGCCGATGCCGGCGGTGTCATACAGCCGCCACTGGCCTCTTACCAATATGGCCTAACTCTGACCACGCTGCCGTTTAACCACTGATGTTTTGCCATCATAGTCACCGACGATTTGCCATGGGGTGGTATAAAGACCTGCCAAATGACCCCAAGGTCTTTCCCATGCCAAAAAAAGATCTGAATATTCCAAAACTGAAAAAAATGGTAGAATTGCAGGTGTTTGGTCCCCTCCCCCCCACAACAAAAAAATGGAATAACAGATATCAGAAAGTCATATGGATGCCAAAACATTATCAATAAAAACTAGAGCTTGTACCGCAAACTACCCGAAAGAAAAAAAAGTTACAGTTCTTGGAAGGCGAGGAAGAAAGTAAAGAGGGGCCTACTGGGACTCTGTCATGTACACGTCGTCCTATTAAGTAAATGGAGCCAAGCTGCAATATCACTTACAGCCTGTGGGTAAGAGAGGAGCTGTTTCCAGTAAAGACAAAACACAACCCATAAGCCCTGGGATAAGAGATCTCTGCTTCAGAGAAAATAGTGAAAAGAAAGCAAAAGAGCATTGGGGGTCAAGATAATGCCTCACTAAACACTGAGGAGACCTGTGAGCCTAGGGATGGAGCCAGGAATGAGAGGAATGCTGTACAATGCCTGCACTTTGCATTACAACAGACCTGATGATCCCTTCCTGAGACAATACCATCATTAGTGAACAAATGGACATAGGGTGCAGAGGAGTGACCCCCCCAGACCTGCCCCCTGCACCTGCTGCTCATCACTGGGGCACCTTCAGGACACTCCAATAAAGAATGTGTCCGGTCTCATGGAGAGAATACAGAAAGCGGCTACATTGCCTTAGAAAGAGCTGCGCTTGCTGTCTGTGAATGAGACAACATTCCTACTGCCACAATATGTAATAAAGTATGGGCAGTCATAGCAGGGCGCTCTAAGCCAGTGGCCAAAATATAAGTGTCTGATTGCTTCTGGATAGTGGCCGCCCCCAGAAGGATTTGTCGCCCACCCTCCTATATTAGAGGTAGAGGTCTAATTAATACCAATCAATAGATTTTAGTGCTATCACAATCGAGATGGACTGCAGCTTTAAATGATGGGCAAATGCAATTAAAGGGATTCTCCTACCAATGCTTATCAGCCATCTACAGGGCAGGTGATAAATGGTGGGGGACTCACTGCTGGGACCCTAGTGGTCACAGCTCCATTCATCATCCACTGATATAAGTACCCTAGTGCTCCTATAGGGGTGAATAGAGCAGTGGTCACACATGCGTACTAGTGCTCCTATAGGGGTGAATAGAGCGGTGGTCACACATGCGTACTAGTGCTCCTATAGGGGTAAATAGAGCGATGGTCACATGTGTACTAGTGCTCCTATAGGGGTGAATAGGGCAGTGGTCACATTCGCACTTGTGCTCCTATAGGGTGAATAGAGCGGTGGTCACACATGCGCACCATTGCTCCTATAGGGGTGAATAGAGCGGTGGTCACACATGCGCACCAGTGCTCCTATAGGGGTGAATAGAGCAGTGGTCACATGCGCACTAGTGCTCCTATAGGGGTGAATAGAGCTGTGGTCACACATTCGCACTAGTGCTCCTATAGGGGTGAATAGAGCGGTGGTCACATGCGCACTAGTGCTCCTATAGGGGTGAATAGAGCTGTGGTCACACATGCGTACTAGTGCTCTTATAGGGGTGAATAGAGCAGTGGTCACATTCGCACTAGTGCTCCTATAGGGGTGAATAGAGCGGTGGTCACACATGCGCACTAGTACTCCTATAGGGGTGAATAGAGCGGAGGTCACACATGCGTACTAGTGCTCCTATAGGGGTGAATAGAGCGGTGGTCACATGCGCACTAGTGCTCCTATAGGGGTGAAAAGATCAGGGGTCACACATGCGCACTAGTGCTCCTACAGGAGTGAATAGAGCGGTGGTCACACATGCGCACTAGTGCTCCTACAGGAGTGAATAGAGCGGTGGTCACACATGCGTGCTAGTACTCATATAGGGGTGAATAGAGCATGGTCACATACGCACACTAGTGCTCCAATAGGGGTGAATAGAGCAGTGGTCACATGCACACTAGTGCTCCTATAGGGGTGAATAGAGCAGTGGTCACATGCGCAATAGTGCTCCTATAGGAGTGAATAGAGAGGTGGTCACACATGCGCACTAGTACTCCTATAGGGGTGAATAGAGCGGTGGTCACACATGCGTACTAGTGCTCATATAGGGGTGAATAGAGCGGTGGTCACACATGCGTACTAGTGCTCCTACAGGGGTGAATAGAGCGGTGGTCACATGCGCACTAGTGCTCCTATAGGGGTGAATAGAGCGGTGGTCACACATGCGAACTACTGCTCCTATAGGGGTGACTAGAGCGGTGGTCACACATGCACACTAGTGCTCCTATAGGGGTGAATAGAGCAGTGGTCACATGCGCGCTAGTACTCCTATAGGGGTGAATAGAGCGGTGGTCACACATGCGCACTAGTACTCCTATAGGGGTGAATAGAGCTGTGGTCACACATGCGTACTAGTGCTCCTATAGGGGTAAATAGAGCAGTGGTCACATTTGCACTAGTGCTCCTATAGGGGTGAATAGAGCGGTGGTCACACATGCGCACCAGTGCTCCTATAGGAGTGAATAGAGCAGTGGTCACATGCGCACTAGTGCTCCTATAGGGGTGAATAGAGCAGTGGTCACATGCGCACTACTGCTCCTTTAGGGGTGAATAGAGCAGTGGTAACATGCGCGCTAGTACTCCTATAGGGGTGAATAGAGCGGTGGTCACACATGCGCACTAGTACTCCTATAGGGGTGAATAGAGCGATGGTCACATGTGTACTAGTGCTCCTATAGGGGTAAATAGAGCAGTGGTCACATTCGCACTAGTGCTCCTATAGGGGTGAATAGAGCGGTGGTCACATGCGCACCAGTGCTCCTATAGGGGTGAATAGAGCAGTGGTCACATGCGCACTAGTGCTCCTATAGGGGTGAATAGAGCTGTGGTCACACATTCGCACTAGTGCTCCTATAGGGGTGAATAGAGCAGTGGTCACATGCGCACTAGTGCTCCTATAGGGGTGAATAGAGCGGTGGTCACATGCGCACTAGTGCTCCTATAGGGGTGAATAGAGCTGTGGTCACACATGCGTACTAGTGCTCCTATAGGGGTAAATAGAGCAGTAGTCACATTCGCACTAGTGCTCCTATAGGGGTGAATAGAGCGGTGGTCACATGCGCACAAGTGCTCCTATAGGGGTGAATAGAGCTGTGGTCACATGCGCACTAGTGCTCCTATAGGGGTAAATAGAGCGATGGTCACATGTGTACTAGTGCTCCTATAGGGGTAAATAGAACAGTGGTCACATTCACACTAGTGCTCCTATAGGGGTAAATAGAGCGGTGGTCACATTCGCACTAGTGCTCCTATAGGGGTGAATAGAGCGGTGGTCACATATGCATACTAGTGCTCCTATAGGGGTGAATAGAGCAGTGGTCACATGCACACTAGTGCTCCTATAGGGGGTGAATAGAGCGGTGGTCACACATGCGCACTAGTACTCCTATAGGGGTGAATAGAGCGGTGGTCACACATGCGTACTAGTGCTCCTATAGGGGTGAATAGAGCGGTGGTCACACATGCACATCAGTGCTCCTATAGGGGTGAATAGAGCGGTGGTCACACATGCGCACTAGTGCTCCTATAGGGGTGAATAGAGCGGTGGTCACACATGTGCACTAGTGCGCCTATAGGGGTGAACAGAGCGGTGGTCACATATGCGCACTAGTACTCCTATAGGGGTGAAAAGAGCGGTGGTCACACATGCGCACTAGTGCTCCTATAGGGGTGAATAGAGCGGTGGTCACATGTGTACTAGTGCTCCTATAGGGGTGAATAGAGCAGTGGTCACATGCGCACTAGTGCTCCTATAGGGGTGAATAGAGCAGTGGTCACATGCGCACTAGTGCTCCTATAGGGGTGAATAGAGCGGTGGTCACACATGCGCGCTAGTACTCCTATAGGGGTGAATAGAGCGGTGGTCACACATGCGTACTAGTGCTCCTATAGGGGGTGAATAGAGCGGTGGTCACATATGCACACTAGTGCTCCTATAGGGGTGAATATAGCGGTGGTCACACATGCGCACTAGCACTCCTATAGGGGTGAATAGAGCAGTGGTCACACATGCTTACTAGTGCTCCTATAGGGGTGAATAGAGCGGTGGTCACACACGCGCACTAGTGCTCCTATAGGGGTGAATAGAGCAGTGGTCACATGCGCACTAGTGCTCCTATAGGGATGAATAGAGCGGTGGTCACACATGCGCACTAGTACTGCTATAGAGGTGAATAGAGCAGTGGTCACATGCGCACTAGTGCTCCTATAGGGGTGAATAGAGCAGTGGTCACATGCACACTAGTGCTCCTATAGGGGTTAATAGAGCAGTGGTCACACATGTGCACTAGTGCTCCTATAGGAGTGAAAAGTGAAAAGATCAGGGGTCACACATGCGCACTAGTGCTCCTATAGGAGTGAATAGAGCGGTGGTCACACATGCGCACAACAGAATGGTGGTGGGTCCCAACAGTCAACCAATGAAGCCACCAAAGAAAACTCTTTTGAGTTGTTACCCTGCTCTCTTGACTTCTGACCAGCAAACCAGTTTATTAGTGAGTTTCCAGTTCTGGAGTCGGTTTGCCTCTGGCAGCCAAATTGGCCATAGCTGTTATTATTGGCTAGAAATAGGCGACATACGAGCATACTTTATCCCACACCATTTTCTGGAAAGTCTCGTGCCGGCCTACACTGATGCCGGTTTTCCCATTCTAGGCACCAGCCTGAAACACTACATGGAAACAGTCAAATATACAGTCACTGGCGAGACGGTGCCAAATCTATTTTTTTCCCCTTTTTTTGTTGTATGCACAGCACTGTGTAGAACAGTGCCAGGAGTTGGTAGGCAATAAGTGAGATTTTGTGGCATGTGGCGCCCGCTTATTCTGCATAAAGCACAGGGCCGTCCTGGAACAGCTGTTTGCATCCTGTGCAGTGAAAGCATTTAATAAAATGGCAGACAATGGGGTGCTGGAATAGAGGAGGACCCCTCGGCCGGGGTGACAATGGAGGCCTGCCCGCAGTAGCTTTGTTTGATCCGCAGCCTCTCAGCATAAGGAGTGAGGGGGTCAGCAAAAGTGAGAGGCCTTTTTCAGCCACTCCAGTGTATTCATGTGGTAATTGGGTGTCAAGCAGAGATCAGTGAGTCTCTCTGCCCGGGTTAAACTGCAGAAAAGAAAGAAAGAGTGAGCTGAAGCGATGGAGGCTGTGAATACCATCACAACCTGCAGGAAGCTCCAGGCCTCCCCCCATACCGGGCACTTGTGTTCCGGCTAAGGGAGGAGGAAAAAGTGGGGGCCCAGGCATTCTTATTCAGGGAACCATTGAAAAGGCCACAACAATGCAGAAGAAGCCCTTCACAATACACCCCCTGCTCGGCCTTCAATGCTCCGCTCTAAACAGCCATTTAACCTTCCAAAAAGACTGAAAGTGACACTAAAGCAGCAAACCAGGCTTTATCCCACCTCTCCCTCCCCTGGACCCTCACTGGGGCTGGAGGCCATTTGCACGGCTGAAGAAAGTTCCCCCCTCCAAATGTGTTCTGAGCATCAGATTAAGAAAGCAGTGCACCCCCTGACTCTAAATAAGCCATAAACACCTATAAGGCCCATAAGTGGTATTCCCATTGCCTATAAGGTATCAGAACAGTGGTCCCGTGACACCCTGTTCGCCATGTCACAGCCTACAAGAGATGGCTGAATGGTCCGCTCCATTGAAATCAATGGTTACATAAAAAGCAGCACGGGCAGATATCCATTGACTACTATGGGGATAGCGGCAGCTGTGAATCTGCTAACAGGACCCCCCAGGGCAGCCGACCGGTGAGGACCCCAGACCTAGCAGCTTTGTTTAAGAGGTGGAACATTTGATTCTTTCAGGGGGATTATCCCACAAATGATGTCACCTATGGATGGTGATGTTTTATAACTCGCAGTCTGACTGCTGGGACCCCCCATCAGTCTCAGGTGTCCAATGATGTCCCAAAACCAGTATGAATGTATGATCACTGTTCTATTTACTAGTATGGGAGCAGCGGTGCGCATGTGCGACAAGGAAGGGGCATGCTCACTAGTGTGGTAGGTGGGGTTTTTCAACGATTAATTAATAACCCTTTTAAGACATGTCAATAGAAGCTGTATTAAAACTGATCAGTGGAGGCTCATGGGGACCCCAATAATCAGACAAGTTTTGGTCCCATCAATGAAGTAGTTGCTATACACCGTCATTGAATGGCAGGTCAGTACCAAAAATGATGTGAACCCTTAATTGACAAATTTAAAAGCCTGCTTCTACCCTCAATTCGGCAAGTACGTATGATTACCCACACGGGCCAGCCATGGCTGCCACTCCCCACAACATGCAGACGATAGCCCTTGGTTAAAAGAGTTTTACAAGATTGGATAAAAAAAATTCTCTAGAAACAGCGCCACTTTTGTCCATAGCAGGTATTGCAGATACGTTCCGTTGACTTTAATGGACCCCAATTGCAGATCCATCGAGTTTAGTGTTTAATTGGAAAACTCCTTTAACGAGGGTCTTTGGATTTTTCTTAGGATGAAATAAAAAGTAAGTTTAGATTAATTGCATACTTAAAAAGGTAAGAAATGCAACGTCTAATCAATATTCTGCAGTTTCCACCTCCTGTCACCTGCAAACTGAGGGTACCACAGGCTTATGACAGCCCCTAGTGGCCACTGTGAATAATACAGGAATAACAAAACTCCAGAACAAACTTTAGGGATAGAAAAAAACCCAAAGAAAATAAATTAAAACTGAAAAAAGGAACACATTGATTGGCATATTTTTTTATTGCACATGAAAAATCTTTTGTCATACAGTGTATGTAACACAATTTGTGTGGACAGACTACAATGGGGGAAGGTGAACAATTTGGGGGGGGCATTTACAGTATCTGTGTAGTATCCAGGGGTTATTATGATGATGGGTGCCATATTTAAGCAGGTGATTGCTTCTGGAGCTTGTTACCACCTTTCTGAGGGTCCTGAATGGTATACGTGTGTAGTCACATCCCCTACTTCTGGACTGCATGAAAACCTCTGTTGTTACTGCAATGTCAGCCATAGTGGTTGTCAGCCCTTAGGTGTATAGTCCATAGAGATCCATATACCTGGACCCACCTGATTATATAGACATTTTCTGATATGTTACATACAATACATGTATATGGAGCAGAGTGCGAGCTGGTGACTGGCAATGAACATAGGACTGTGATCCCCAACCTGGGGCCATTTAGCTGTTGGCCATCAGGGCATGCTGGGAGTTGTAGTTTTGCCACAGTTGGATAGCCACAGGTTGGGGACAATGACAATATATCAGTCACCAAATCAGGAGTCAGTTTAACCCTTGTGTGGTTACTGCATTCCCTAAATGAATGGGGGTCCCCCCCAATACATTATATACATTATTTCCCTGGTTAATATATCCAACATGACATTAACCCCTTGTGCACTTAAACCCCGAAAAATAAATAAGAACTGCAAATTTAAAACGTCAAATTTCAGGCATTTCTAAGATAAATCTACATCCTGGAAAAGCTGGGTAAAGGCCAATATGGCCGCCAAGGATTCAACATTCAGCTTTTCTTTTCTAGACTGTGGGGAATACAACCAGGCGTGGAAAACAAGGTGGGAACTACCGTATGTGAAGTAATAGCGACAGTTGTCAGTCGGCCTTGCCAGGAAGGCACCTTGACAAAAGTAGGAGGGAATAGTCAAGTATAGTCACTACTTTACAAAGTAGAAAATACTCCCATCATCCAAACAGCAGCCCAATAGCAGCAAAACATTTGCAGAAAGGGGGAGATGACAAATCAATGGGTCCCTTACTCTGGAGCCCCAGCTCAAATGCATAGCCTAACGGGCACAGGGCAATTCCCCGAGCCACAGGGCAACCCCCTGAGCCACGGATGGAACAGGGCCACCCCCAGAGCCACGGATGGAACAGGGCCACCCCCCCAAGCCAGGAATGGAACAGGGCCACCCCCCCAAGCCAGGAATGGAACAGGGCCACCCCCCCAAGCCAGGAATGGAACAGGGCCACCCCCCCAAGCCAGGAATGGAACAGGGCCACCCCCCCAAGCCAGGAATGGAACAGGGCAACCCCCCCAAGCCAGGAATGGAACAGGGCAACCCCCCCAAGCCAGGAATGGAACAGGGCAACCCCCCCAAGCCAGGAATGGAACAGGGCAACCCCCCCAAGCCAGGAATGGAACAGGGCAACCCCCCCAAGCCAGGAATGGAACAGGGCAACCCCCCCAAGCCAGGAATGGAACAGGGCAACCCCCCCAAGCCAGGAATGGAACAGGGCAACCCCCCCAAGCCAGGAATGGAACAGGGCAACCCCCCCAAGCCAGGAATGGAACAGGGCAACCCCCCCAAGCCAGGAATGGAACAGGGCAACCCCCCCAAGCCAGGAATGGAACAGGGCAACCCCCCCAAGCCAGGAATGGAACAGGGCAACCCCCCCAAGCCAGGAATGGAACAGGGCAACCCCCCCAAGCCAGGAATGGAACAGGGCAACCCCCCCAAGCCAGGAATGGAACAGGGCAACCCCCCCAAGCCAGAAATGGAACAGAGCAACCCCCCCAAGCCAGGAATGGAACAGGGCAACCCCCCCAAGCCAGGAATGGAACAGGGCAACCCCCCCCAAGCCAGGAATGGAACAGGGCAACCCCCCCCAAGCCAGGAATGGAACAGGGCAACCCCCCCAAGCCAGGAATGGAACAGGGCAACCCCCCCAAGCCAGGAATGGAACAGGGCAACCCCCCGAGCCAGGAATGGAGCAGGGCAACCCCCCGAGCCAGGAATGGAACAGGGCAAGCCTACGAGCCACAAATGGACCAGGGCAACCCCCCCGAGCCATGAATGGACTAGGGCAACCTTTCCGAGCCACGAATGGAACAGGGCAACCCCACTGTAGCCACGAATGCCACAACAGCAAGCAATGAGAGGAGGGGATGGGAGAAAGTTGCATACAAAGTATAGAAAGTTGGGGAACAGGGACCATGAGACCTAAATTTCCAGTATGGATGCCATGTACATGCAGTCCTGGAGTAGTCACAGATGTGCTGTTGAGATCATGTCTCCGACCTTCGCGTGGCTTCAGAATAAATAAAATGATACAAAGACGCAAACACACACACACAAAAAAAAAATCATCATCCTCCGCAATCAAAGCCCTGCTCTTATGCATTTGCATGGACGCAAGAACCTGATTGGTTGCCACAGATGTCAACGCTTCTTAGCTACGATGAGTCGGTATGACATGGACAACATCATTTTGCATAGTTTTCTATTTTATGAGTAATGCAGTCTACAGCCTTGTATAAAAGTGACATATATTATAGGATTCCATGTTCAAAGCTGTATAACTGGGAGAGACTGACAACCACCCAGCACAATCCTATCATTCAGGAATTATAAGGGGCCACAGCTAGTGACCCCTACCTGTGATACCTACTAAATGAAGCTTCCCTTTAAAGTGCCCTTTGGGCATCTGAGTAGCAAATCTGATATAAATGAACCACTATGAACTGCAGAAGAAAGATGGGACATGTGCGCTAAATGCAACGTTGGGTCATAGGTCCAAGGACCCCATCAGATCAGACAGAAGGGATTCAGCTAAGTAAATCTCCTCTAAAGAGGAGGGTCTTGCACTCGATCAAAGGGGATGAAATCAACCAGGTCTGGGCATACTCCAAAAATCCCTCCAAAGTGCCAGCCACCAGGTGGTTCCCTTCTGTATAACATGCTGTCCACTATGTAATCAGTTTCTAGCAGCAAATACGTGGAGACAGATTAGAACAAGCAGGGGTGGGTCCCAGATGCATCTAATCGAAAAGCGGGGGCGGTTGCCTGCCCCTCTCAATGGGAAGCAGGGGGCGGGTCCCTGTTTTGTTCAATGGGAAGCAGGGGGTGGGTCCCTGTTCTGCTCAATGGGAAGCAGGGGGTGGGTCCCTGTTCTGCTCAATGGGAAGCAGGGGGTGGGTCCCTGTTCTGCTCAATGGGAAGCAGGGGGTGGGTCCCTGTTCTGCTCAATGGGAAGCAGGGGGTGGGTCCCTGTTCTGCTCAATGGGAAGCAGGGGGTGGGTCCCTGTTCTGCTCAATGGGAAGCAGTTCCAGCCCCTATTGTGCTGGAAGAATGCAGATGAGGAATTACTGCTCACTGAATAAAGGCAGATGGCAATTTACAGAGCATAAAGTCAGTGCAGTTTCTAGACATAATAGACTGTTATAGGCACCAAAAGCAATTTTACCTTTACCATGCTTTTCTACAGGTTTGGGGTGAAAGGACAGGTACATCTTAAAGAATCCTAAATGTCATGAAATTGGATGGATTTAGTCTTAATGAGAAAAAAAAAAAAACAGAGTTAGGGCGGTCACATCTCTATATAAAAAGATAGTGGCAGTCCACATTAAGAATGCCGTTACTATAGTATTGTGGACCTCAGTCATACAATCCATGCTCTGGAAAGGTAATAGTGGCGACTAATGCAAAGGAATTAGTGACTGCATGGAAATCATCTCACGGGAAGACAGAAAAATGCTCTAGAGGAGCATGAGAAAAACAAACGGTCTTAAATAATAAAACCTGGATTAAGATGTAAAATAATGCCAGCAGTCTCTGTACCATCCAGGGACATTACAGATAGGATCGTGGGCACTGCCAGCACCGACGCTGCTCGTGATATGGTTAAAAGTCTACTTTATGGCTTGATATTCTGCTGCCAGGGAAAATATTGAGGGCAGAGGTATATACTTGTAGATGGCAATCGACCCCACCCTGGGACACAATACAGCAGACGGCATGAAGAGCAGTGAGGTCCTGAATGGAAAGAAATATCAGGTGTCGGTCCGGATCTATGTACAAGCTCACAGCTTTATCTGTATAGTTCCGACATCTTTTCTTTTCCAATATGGAGTCCCAATTACCGTTCCCCCACAGATCACAGTATTGTCTAAAATAACAACATATCACATTCCCTTCGTAATTTCCCGGAGTGTTGAGAGATGAACCACAATCTGGACTGATTAACACTTTCCAGACGGACTAAAAAAAATAAATTAACTTTAAAACACAAAGGTCCCTTTAAACGAGGGTGGTCCGCACCCCATATCCCTCACATGCTGACTTGATTTTCTGTAATACTTTGGTATGTGAATAGAATATCTGGTGATGTAAAAATAATTAAAAAAAAAATCCGGTCTGCTTCATGGGCCAGCCTGCGTCACATGATCAGGACCCAAAGCGCAAAAAAAAAAGTAAAAAAATGCATTTAGGGAAAAAAATGGAGGCTACAGCTTCAGCTTTCCTGATTGGATCTTTTGATAGGTTTCAGCGTCCAAGCGGATGTATTTTCCTTGCTGCGAATCCAGGACGTACAAGGCGTCTTTCACCACGCTGGGATTAAAGCCTTCTTTCCTCATGTCTGTTTTTTGGAATTTATATGTTCCTGTGCAGACAGTAAATGGGATAATAAGTGTTAGCTGCAGCTTTTTTTATTATTGTTTCCTGCAAAGAAATAAAATCAGTGGAAGAGACTAACCCCGATGATTTCATTAGCACCTCGCACTTTATTGAGCTAAGTCCAGGAAGGGGGGAGATGAGAACATTGATGAGGAACATTATGATCTACTTTGGGCCAATGGTGACATCTGCAGGCTGATAGGGGAAACTACAGCATCTAATTTACTGGTGAAAAAAATGTATTCTGTTTCTACATGACGAGGTAGTAAGTAGTCTTCAGGTAAAAAAAGCTACATATGGTATAGAAAGCCAGTCATTTAGTTTTCTGAACTCATTACAAAACTAGTCAGATTGGAGTATGGGGGGGTCCCGACTTTTGGTGTCTGGAAGCACATTCCTCTCCTTTCCTTATTCAGAACACGTGCAGACATGGCAGAGCATGCATGTGTAATGGATATTGAGAGAGATGCTGGATTGTTCAACCAACTGCTATTGGATGTGTATCAGCCACCTTAAAGGGTTTGTCTAGTCAACCCCTAAGTAAATACCCTATAGATGCAGTATACAATTAAAAATAAGAAAAAAAAACCTGTACATTTCTCTCCTAAACTGGCACTACTTCTCCAATCTCAGCATTGTGTACCCAAAACAGTCTCCTGACAGCTGCGGTCGCTGATCAGCAGCAGCTTTCAATTATTCCATAGCAACATAAAATATACTGATAGAATAGGGGTCACCAAGATCGGGGCAGGCGACTGATGTTCCCCAGATGTATTTACCCCATGACTTCTCAGCAGGAGTTCCTGTATGAAGATGGGCCCAAGAATAATGTTTCATGGAGGCAGGCCCGTATTTGCCATTAGGCACTCGTGGGCACGTGCCTAGGGCGGGACTCTGCGGGGGGGTCCAGCACCTGAGCAAGGTTTTTTTTTTTTTTAATTTTAAGTCTGGGGTTGGCCCTCCCCCTCGTTGCCCTCCCCCCATCATACTCACCTCCTCCAGTGATGCCTGTTGCAGCTCCGATGGTCCTGCGCCGATATCTGTTCTTCCTGTGTGAGTGCGCAGTCACAAGTGGTACCGCTCATTAAGATTATGAATATGGACGCCACTCCACTCTCATAGGCATGGCGGCCATATTGATGACCTTAATGAGCGGTACCACGTGACCACGCGCTCACACACACAAACAGGAAGAACTAGGCTGGACGAGAGACATACCCATGCAGCAGCAGGGAACGGACCAAGCCACGACACAAGTGAGCCGGATGGAGAATGAGTGGCGGGTGGGGATGTGCCAGGTGGAGAATGGGGGCGGCGGGGGATGAGCGGCGGGGCGGAATGAGCAGGGTGGAGAATGGGGGTCGGGGGGGGATGAGCGGCGGGGGGGGGGGGGGGGGGGGGGGGGGGAGAATGAGCAGGGTGGAGAATGCGGGTCGGGGGGTGGAGAATGAGTCGGGTGGAGAATGGGGTCTGGGGGCGGAAATGAGCCGGGTGGAGAATGGTGGCTGGGGGGGGGGGGGGGGATGAGCCGGGTGGAGAATGAGCGCCGGCGGGGGGGATGAGCCGGGTGGAGAATGAGCGAAGCCTGCACTAGGGAGACGGCTGCACTGGGGAGACAGGCTACTTTCACATCTGCGATTTTTGCCAAAGTGTCTGCATTAGTCATACTCACCAATGGGGGAGGCAGCACTAAAAGTGCCTAGGGCAGCGTAAACTCTAAATATGGCCCTGGATGGAGGCCACCATGTGCAGCCACTCTCACTCACAGCGCATACACTAGTGTTACAACTACAGTCTTGTCCCTCCACATCTGTAGGTGGCGCTCACCTGTTTTGTTCACCTTCGGCAGTAATCGTAGAAAGACCGGATGTGCGTACCCAGGCAGCGACTTCTTAAGGTCTTTAACAAATTTTACAAGATCACTTTTATGATCGGGGTCAGCGACGGCTGCCATCCCAGCTCTCCCTTCCGTTCCTACGAAACAAATAAAAGACACGGTTTTAATACAGTCTTGAGTGCACAGCCCCCCGAGATCCATGAAGAGAGGTCAGCCACATACCTGGCACCTCCACTCCGTAGACCACCACGTCTGCTTGTTGCAGGAGTCTGCTCAGGATTCCTTCCACTTCGGTGGTGGACACGTTTTCTCCTTTCCATCGGAACGTGTCACCTGTACGATCCCGGAAATACATATAGCCCAACTCGTCCATCACCAGTACATCGCCTGGAGAGGACAAAACAACGGTCAGGAAGCAGACGACCTCAGTACAAGGTAGACACCTCCATATTTGGGGTACCACTCTTACCGGAGAGATATGCCGTGTCCCCAGGTTTGAAGACGTTATTGGCGATTTTCTTGTTAGTGGCGGACTGGTTCACGTAACCATCAAACCTTCTCAGCGGGTCGGACTGGATGATGCGGCCAACCAGCTGCCCAGGCTCTCCTGTGATATAAGGCGGCACATGAGTAAATGTCAGTTCCTCCGTACTCAGTATCTCCACAGATCACAAAGCAATAGGCCGGTACTCTAGGAGATTGGAGTATGGGTGTGGGTGTCAGTATGTGGCACTTGCTGGGTCCTTCAGAAGGAAAGACAGTTTTAGGGCTCGCTCACATGTTTTATCGGATTGCACTCAGCCCATAGTGTTATACTATAGGGCAGTGCACACCTGTGATTTTTTTTTCCCCATGCAGATTCAGCATGCTGTGAGTGGCTGCGGGACTTGGCTCACACGCACCCAATACAAGTCTATGGATGCGTGTCATCTGAGTGCAAGTTTGATTAGCACAGACACAGAGAATGGACATTATGTAGAAATTCCTTTCTCCGTCTTCTACACACCTGTGCGCCAACTCAGTGATGCAAGATAATTGGAGCAAAGTGCACGGAAACTTGGACCACAGTCTGAGTTTGATCCAACAGTTTGATCCAAGGGCTCAGAAGTAGTGGGGGCATTTGGAATTGGGAGCAGGAAAAAAATCACTAGATTTTATTTGAGGGGGTGGGAGCCATGTCGCTTTTCCAGAGTCTTTGTTCTACCAGTAACGTGGGAACCCCCTAAAGTTCCAGTGACAGTTGATGGATCTGAGTTGGGGCTGGTTTTGTGCGGGATAAATTAGGGTTTTTATCGGTAACATTTTGTGGTACATTATATTATATGGATTGTTCCCAGTATAAGGCTGGATCACATTCTTGTGTTCTACACTCATCACTTACTTCGGTGTTTCTGTGTTAATCCAACAAAAATGCGATTCAGACAATACCCCCAACGGAACCACCCAACATGAGGCAGATGGAGACACTTTGTACTCCATTTGGTGTTTGTTCCGATGGTCTCCATCTTTTTAGGCATGCACAGAAATGTGGTCGCCCACAATTGTGAGCAAAAAAAGATGCCTAAAATGATGGGACACCGCCGATACACAGACCAATCCAAAGTGACTCCATCTGCCTCATAAGGGAGTGGTTCTATCTGGGGTTTTATCTGAATCGCAGTTTTGAAGAATTTACACAGAAACCCTAACACAAGTGCTCAGCGGAGAGCGCAGGATAAATCTGAGCCAATCCTTATTCCAATTTTTGGGAGGTAGAATGAACAAACAGCAGTGTAAAAATAGTTCTTATTTTTATTTTACGTCGCTCCTTGTGCGGTATAAGTGATTAGGTGACTTTACTCTTTGGGTCGGTGCTATTCCAGAGATACCAGATTCATAGTTTTTTTTAGGTTTTTCTGCCACCATACAGAAAAATGCTTTATTTATACAAAAAAATGTGTCACCATATTCTTAGTGCCGTAACTTTTTTTTTATTGTTTGGCAAACAGAGCTGTATGAGGGCTTATTTTCTGCGTGACGATTTGCAGGTTTTTTTTGGTACCATTTTGGGCCACAACGTTTTGTGATCGATTTTTAATCAGATTTTTCAGACACAGCATAAACAAAAAACAGAAATTCCGTAATAGTTTTTATCTATTTTTTTTACGCTGTTTACCCGTGATAAGACAGATTTGTTTATTGGGTTGGTATGATTACAGCGATACCAGATTTAGATTGGGTTTTTTTTTTATGCTTTGCACTTTTTACAGACTAAAAACAATATTTTGACGAAAAAATTTATTTTTGCATCACCATATTCTGGGAACTGTAGCTTTTTATGGTTTTCCCGAATATGCCATATTGGGGCTTGTTTTATTGCGGGACGATTTGGCATTTTTATTTATACCTTTTTTTTTTTTATATATGACTGATTGCTTTTTATTCATTCTTTTGTGTGTCAATATGATGAAAAAGTGTCATTATTAGTGTGTTTTTTTTTTTTATGGTATTCGCTGTACAAAATGAATAACATGCCCGTTTTACAGATCAGGTCGTTCCAAATTATGTGTACTTTTTTGTTTTGTTTAGCTCTTGCTTTTAATCAGTCAGATCATTTTTTATTGTGAAAAGTATCAAGTTATATTCACATTTTGGTTTTAGAAACAATCAAAAGTAAATGGAACAAACACAAATAAAAAAACATACGTCATTACAAACCAAATACAGAACGGTTCACAGTAACATTCATCGTAGGCATTATCATTTGTTTACTACTGTCTACATACAGGAATACAAATATAAACAAAGAACATTTGACTGCTTGTGTATTTGACTTTCACTTTTTCATTCAGTCCCACTGTGGGATATGTATAATTTTTACTCTAATCACTGGTCTCATGCGTCACGGTCCTCATATACTGCATTGCCGGAGACCTGTCAGTGTGTCACTGACAGAGCCTGCGACACCCTGCTTATACCTGGATGTCACAGGCCACCATACCCTGTGGCCATCAGATGACCTCAGAGTACTATGGCTACGATCGGTACCCATAATTACGATCGCAGGGGGTCGATCGATCATGCCATAGGGGGTCTTTAACGCTCTTTTAACCACTTAGAAATCTCTGTTGGGATTGGCAGTCTGGTTAATTGGCCCCGATCAGCAACAAAACCGGCCAGGTCTGATCGTTAATGGGTTAAAACTTAAAGAGGCTATGACACAAACCATATTTATGACCTATCCATAGGACAGGCGATAAGTGAATGGTTACTGAGGGTCTGCGTGGTTTTGTGCATGGAGGACCCATAGCGATGTGGGCACTACTGCACAATTCACACAGGGGATATGGGACCCTCATGATCAGGTCCCAGCTATCTGTGGATAGGGGATAAATGGTGCATGTGGCATAATCCCTTTTAATCTTTCTGTATTCTACAATCTCTATACGCATAGAAAAGATACACATATATGCACATACCAGGCTGACAGGGGATACAAAGACCTTCTGGAGTACGGATCAGCTCCATTGTCTCTTCGTTTACCTTCATCAGCCGGATGGGATACACAAAGGGTAATATGCGGCTGTTAAATCCGCAAGAGCCAACCTAGAAATGACAGGTAATGGTTATGTACGCCGCTGAGCGTCCTTCTGCCGGCCACCAATCACACGAGCCGTGCTTACGTTGTTGTCGAAGTTTCCCAGGCTGCAGTTACATTCCGTGGCGCCATAGAACTCTGCGATCTGCGGAATCCTGAACCGGGACATAAACTCAGTCCAGATGGCGGGTCGGAGCCCATTCCCTAGCGCCATGCGCACCTTATGCTGGGACTCGGCCTCCCGCACCGGCTGGTTCAGGAGATAGCGGCAGATCTCACCGATGTACTGGACAATCTGTACATAAAAGCAGCCATGTCAGTATGAACTGTAGGTGAACGCGGGTGGTGGCAAAAAACGTCCGATCCTCACCGTGCAGTTATATTTCACGCAGTCATCCCAAAACCGCGAGGCCGAAAACTTCCTTTTGATGACAACCGTCAGACCGAGGACGATACACTGTCCCATTCCAACAATGTTACCTACCAGATAGCAAGAAAGGATTAAAAAAAGGGCGATCGCTCGTTTAACGGGGTTTTCAAACCCATTCATCTCACTATTACAAATAACTGGCAATAATATAAAACCAACTAAAAAAGTAATAAACATTAATACTCACCTCACAACCCCAAAATGGTTCCATGTCAACGCTTGCCTCATTCCCCTGTCACTCTCCCATCACCCCAGCTCTAAGGATTACGTGTCGTCTCAACATGTTACCGATGCAGCCAATCACTGACCTCAGCGGTGGCGACACATCACTGCAATGGTCACTAATTGGCTGCATCTATGACACAGACAACCCATGTCACTGGTTTAGTAGGGTAAACAGAGGGACCTGGGAAATGTTGGCATGGGATCGGTAAGGCAATTATTCCTGGAACAGTTATCAAGACAACCGTTCAATGCACAAGTAGTGCATGGTACTGTTCTAGTTTATTAGATCCATGAACGACCATCTGTCAGATTCAATTAATATGAGGAGCAAGTGCAAGAACCCTCCACTAGCTGACCTCTATTCCATGGGTTATTTATGTGACTTATGCCCTTAAAGAAAAATGCTCTTTCTTAAAAAACCAAAAGGCTAAAAAGTTACACATTTTCCTCAAGAACATAAATCAAAATGGCAGCAATAGGGCAATATAATTACCTGCGGAGTGGTACAGAGGAAGGCAGTCATAAATCACATCATCCGATCGCATGCCAAAGCCGTAATGCACCAGGGCAGCCATGCGGAAATATCTGCAAGGAAAGGACAAGGAAATAAATGGCGCCGCGGTGACGTGTGCGAGTTGTGTACATCGCAGCTCTCGTACTCACCTGCTATGCACCACTATGGCTGCTTTGGGAAGCCCCGTTGTGCCAGAAGTGTAGATGTAAAATAATTTATCTGAAAAATAATCAAAGTATAAAAGTAAGGAAGTTATCAGACAATTGGAGAGGCACAATATGGTTCACATATTTACAACAGTGCGTTGGCTGCAATACCAGGCACAACCAAATGGCAAGGGTGGAGCAATTTCTGGAAAGAATCATAAAAATAGGGATTTTTGTGTACTCACCGTAAAATCCTTTTCTCCGAGCCATTCATTGGGGGACACAGAGACAGTGGGTGTTATGCTGCTTGCCACTAGGAGGACACTAAGTAAACCAGAAAAAAGTTAACTCCTCCCCTGCAGTATACACCCTCTCGCTGGATGAGACATCTCCAGTTCAGTGAAAAAAGCAGTAGGAGCTTAAACAGTCAAGAATAACCATAACTATGTCAAAACCTAAGAATGCTACAAATGAGCCAGTAGGCTAAACAGGGCGGGTGCTGTGTCTCCCAATGAATGGCTCGGAGAAAAGGATTTTACGGTGAGTTCACAAAAATCCCTATTACTCCTACGACTCATTGGGGGACACAGACAGTGGGACGTCCTAAAGCAGTCCCTGGGTGGGGAGCATACATCTGCTAATACCCCATGTACCACCGAGTCAACACTGAGGTACTGCCGTTTGCAGGATGTGTCTGCCGAGAGCTGCATCTGCAGAGGCCTGAGAATGAATTTGGTAATTTTCTGTAAAAGTATGCAGACTGGACCAAGTCGCAGCCTTGCAGACCTGTTCTGCCAAGGCCTGGTGCCGAATGGCCCAAGAGGCGCCCACTGACCAGGTAGAGTGTGCATTAATCCCCGCTGGGACAGGCGTGTTCCTGACACGGTAGGATTCCTGAATCGCTGAGCGAATCCACCTGGCTAGCGTTGCCTTTGAAGCGGCTAGACCCTTGCTATGCCCCTCTGGAAGTATGAACAGGGCATCTGACCTGCGGAAGGGAGCCATCCGCGAGATGTACCGTCTCAGCGCCCTAACCACATCCAGGGTGTGGAGGGTCTTCTCAATGCGATGGACTGGCGCCAGACAAAAGGAAGGCAAAACAATTTCCTCATTGAGATGGAAAGAGGAGACGACCTTGGGCAAGAAGGACGGGGACGTCCTGAGAACTACTTTGTCCTGATGAAAATTCAGGAACGGAGAGCGGCAGGACAGGGCCACTTTCCAAGAGAGGACGGTCAATGACACGTCCTGCAGCAGTTCGAAAGGGACCTCCTGTAAGGCCCCGAGAACCAGGTTAAGGTCCCATGATTCCAATGGCCTTCTATAAGGAGGCGCCACATGGGAAACTCCTTGAATGAACATCTTAACCTGAGGTTTGGTAGCAATTTTTCGTTGGAAAAGCACTGACAAGGCAGAAATTTGGCCCTTGAGTGAGGTAAGCGCGAGGCCTGAGTTTAATCCGGATTGAAGGAACTCCAATATGGCCGGAATGGAGAACACCAGAGGGGATGGACCATGATCCTTGCACCATGAAAAGATTTTCCAGGTGCGGTGATAGATACGCCTGGACACAGGCTTCCTAGTACTAATCATGGTGGAAATCACATCGTGAGAGAACCCAGCCTGTGCTAAAATCCAGGATTCAACAGCCACGCCGTCAAAGACAGGGCCCCGGAGTTCTGGTGGTAAATCGGGCCCTGAGAAAGCAGATCCGTGCAATCTGGAAGTCGCCAGGGGACGTCGGCGACTAGTTGTATTAGTTCTGCATACCAAGCTCGGCGTGGCCAATCTGGCGCGACTAGAATCACTGGTACACTCTCCGCTCTGATCTTCTTGATGACCCTCGGAAGCAAGGGAAGAGGGGGAAAGATGTACGGGAGCCGGAACCGGTGCTATGGCAGAACTAAGGCGTCCGCTCCGATGGAGCATGGATCGGGCAATGAACCGAGACACCTTGTTTAGTCTTGAGGTCCACATCCGGAGTCCCCCAACGACGACAAATCTGCTGAAAGACTTCCGGATGAAGAGACCACTCTCCCAAGGCAATGCCTTGGCGACTGAGGAAATCTGCCGCCCAATTTTCTACGCTCGGTATGTGGATTGCGGAGATGGATAAATGGTTGGTCTCGGCCCAATGGAGGATGTGACTCACTTCGTGCATGGCCATCCTTCTCCGGGTACCTCCCTGGAGGTTGAGATACACTACAGCCGTGGCGTTGACGGATTGGATCCTGATGGGGTGACCTGCGAGAAGATGGTGGAAACTCCATAGAGCAAATCTGATCGCTCATATCTCCAAAATGTTGATGGGGAGACGCGACTCTCGGGTCGACTAATGACCCTGTGCCGTGTGGTGACGAAAGACCGCACCCCAGCCGAGAAGACATACGTCGGTGGTTTCAACCAACCATCTTACTGGGAGAAAAGACCTCCCTTGATTCAGGGAGGACCTCAGTGTCCACCACCTGAGGGCTTGCCTGATCCGCAGGGACAGAAGGATCCGACAGTCCAGGGAGAACGAGTTCTTGTCCCAAGCTAACAGCAACGCATGTTGTAAGGGATGGAGATGGAACTGCGCAAATGGAACTGCCTCCATCGCAGCTACCATCTTTCCGAGAACTCTCATGCTGAAACGAATGGAGTGAGAAGCTGGGTGGGAAAGAGTCCGCACTGCCTGTTGTAAGGCTTGCGTCTTTTCTGGAGGGAGAATGACCAACCCACGGGAAGTGTCCAAGATCGTTCCTAAAAGGAAATCTGTTTAGCCGGTTTCGGGGAAGACTTTGCAAAGTTTATCTTCCACCCCAGGCGCGAAAGTGTATTTACCGTTATCTCCATGGATTCCTCGCAGGCTGGAAGGGACAGACCCTTGATGAGAAGGTCGTCCAGATACGGTAGCACCACTACTCCCCGAGAGTGGAGAATGGCCATGACAGCTGCCATGACCTTGGTAAAGACCCTGGGGGCAGTGGCAAGCCCGAAGGGCAAGGCAACGAACTGGAAGTGTTCCTCGTGAATTGCAAAACGTAGGGAACTGCTGGTGAGACGGGCAGATCGGAATGTGAAGGTAAGCGTCCTTAATGTCGATGGATGTTAGAAACTCTCCTTTTCCCATGGAAGAGACAACTGATGGGAGAGATTTCATTCAGAACCGCCGAACCGTGACAAACTGATTTAACAGTTTGAGATCCAGAATGGGTTGCATTGTCCCGTCCTTTTTTTGAACCACAACAAGGTTTGAATAAAATCCTCTGAACCTTTCGTGATGAGGGACCGGAATGATGACTCCATCCTTTAAGAGAGCCTGAACAGCCCGAAGGACAGCTCTTGTCTTTCCCTAGGGGGGAGAGGAAAGGAAATAGCTTAGTTACTCACCGATAACTGTGTTTCTCGGAACCCATGACAGCACCACGGAGAGAGGGGATCCGCCCCTCAGGGACAGGAACCCACAGACAAAAGGGCGGTACCTCTCCTCCGCCTTCAGTTGGTTACAGAGCATCAGAGGGTCTCCAGGTTAGTTAGACAACAGAAATATATACACAATATTATAATACTGCTTATCAAAAGCACCGTGCCTAAACGGAAACACAACAGTAAAACGTGCTCACCACACTCGTGAAGGGGAATAAGCGGGTGCTGTTATGGGTTCCGAGAAACACCGTTATCGGTGAGTAACTAAGCTATTCTCTCTCACCCATGAGAGCACCACGGAGAGAATTACAGAGATTGGTAGCTTAGGGAGGGACCACCGTCTGAAGGACCCTTCTCCCGAAGGTCAGGTCAGACGTAGAGGCTAGATCTAATCTATAGTGCCTGAAAAAGGTCGAAGGTGATGACCAGGTGGCCGCCTTACAGATTTGTTCTATTGATACCTCAGATCCTTCAGCCCATGAGGTCGCCATTGCCCTTCTAGAATGAGCTCTCAGCCCCTCCGGGATGGTATTTCCACTGAATGAGTATGCCAGGGCAATCGCATCCCTTATCCACCTTGCCAGGGTACTCTTGGATGCCTTGAGCCCCTTCCGAGGACCCTGGAAACATACAAAGAGAGAGCCTTCCTTCCTACATTTTTTGGTGGCCTCTAAGTACTGTACTAGGCACCTTTTAACATCTAAAGTGTGGAATTTTTCTTCCCCCTTATTTTTTGGATTTGGGCAAAAGGAAGGAAGGACTACCTCTTGGGACCTGTGGAAATGTGATGATACTTTAGGTAGATAGGCCGGGTCAGGTATTAGGATGACTCTATCCTCTAGACTTTTTGTAAAAGGTGGCCCTGCTGATAAGGCTTGAATATCGCTCACTCTTCGAGCTGATGTTAGTGCCACGAGAAGCACCGTTTTAAGTGATAGGATTTTTAGGGGTGCCGAGTAAAATGGTTCGAACGGAGGGCCTGTCAGTGTTGAAAGTACAAGATTCAGGTCCCATGACGGTAACCTTTGACTAACTATTGGCCTAGATCTGGTTGCGGCCTTAATAAACCGTGCTACCCAAGGGTCACCTGCCACATCATGGTTATAGAGGGCGCCTAACGCCGCTATTTGTACTTTTAATGTGTTGACCGCCAGACCCTGTTCTAGGCCCTTTTGTAGAAATTCTAGGATCTTATCAATCTGAACCCCGTCCTGAACCTTTGCCCTAGATGTGGATAGGAATTTTTTCCATGTTCTGCCGTAAGCTCTCATCGTAACCGGTTTCCTACTTTTTTGTAGTGTAGTTATCAGGTTCTCTGAAAATCCCCTGTCCCTCATCAGTGCCCTCTCAAATTCCATGCTGTTAAATGGAGGTTCGGTGCCTGAGGATGTAACACTGGGTCCTGCGATAGCAGGTCCGGGAGATCCGGTAGGATCCATGGGTCAGTTACTGAGAGCATTCTTAGCCAGGAAAACCAGGTTCTTTTGGGCCAGAAAGGGGCTATTAGTATCATTCTTGCCCCATCCTCCCTGACTTTCCTTAGGACCGCTGGAATGAGCATGATTGGGGGAAAGGCAAATGTTAGACTCTGTGTCCATGGGAGCATAAACGCGTCCAGAGTTAGAGGATTCCCCCTGGGATCTAGGGAGCAGAAGGTGTCTACTTTTTTGTTTTTGAAATCGGCAAACAGATCTATGTCTGGGGTCCCCCACATTTTTACAATCTGCCGAAAAATGGACCACTTTAGTACCCATTCCCCCTGTCGTAATTGGGTGCAGCTCAGAAAGTCTGCCCTTTGATTCTCTGTACCCCGGATGTGTAGGGCTGACAGAGATAGCAGGTTTGCCTCTGCCAGTTTGAGGATTCTGGCGGATGTGTCCATAAGGGCTTGGGACCTGGTTCCCCCCTGATGATTTATATAGGCCACTGTGACTCGATTGTCCGAAAGAATGCGGACATGGTGATTCTGGAGCAGGGGTAGGAAGTGTGTCAGTGCATAGCCTACTGCTAGAAGCTCTTTTTGATTTGTGGAGGCTTTTAGTTCTTGATCTCCCCATACGTCCTTTACAGGTAAGGCTCTAGTGCAAGTGGGGCATTCCCTGTTCTTCTCTTTCCCCTTCTTTCCCTAATAAGGGAGAGGAATGTATTACAAGGGTGGACATTCACGAAGATCACTTACCCCCAAGGTGCGCGGCTGCAGGTACCGGTTCGGGAGATGGATTCAGGTCCTGTATAGGCTGATCTCCTGGTGGCGATTTGCTCCTTGCCGCTGACGTACTGCGCCGCGTGGAGTGACTGCTGGAACGGCAATCTTTGTCTCGTTCCTTCTGCTGGTGGTGGTGTTGGTGGTGCTGCTGCTTGGGCAGCAGCCTGGCATGCTGCTCCTGTTGCTGATCGCTATCCCCCATTATCAGGATCGCTTCCAGACAGGAGTTGTGCATCCACCCTTTTAAATTTTGCCGTCCCCCCGTGACGTCACTGCTCCCATCCTGCACCGCGGTCCCCGGGAGAGCGCTCCTGCGCATGCGCCGGTTCTTGGTACCCGGAAGCCGGCTACTACTTCCGGTGCGGCCGCCATCTTGGTACACCTCTGTACCCCGGCGCCACCCGTATGTTTGCCGGGTCCCCGCAAGCCCCGACTTCCTCTCCGGAGCGGCGGCTCCGGCGACTCTCCCGCCCGCTCACCCGGCAGCCCGCAGCGGCCTCGGCAGTGGCGGCTTCGGGCACCGCACCTTCCCGAGGCAGGGGCCTCCCCGCTGCCATCACTGGTCAGGCCGGCCCCGGATCCTGGACACACGAAAGGTGCCGTACTGTGGGTCCCCCGTCAGGGACAGGAACCCAACTGAAGGCGGAGGAGAGGTACCGCCCTTTTGTCTGTGGGTTCCTGTCCCTGAGGGGCGCATCCCCTCTTTCCATGGTGCTGTCATGGGTGAGAGAGAAAAGCGAGTTGGAGGGGGAGAGGAGAACTCTATCTTGTATCCGGAGGACACCAGCTCCATGACCCACTTGTCGTGGACGGCCGCGAGCTAGGTGTGGCTGAAGGAAAGTAGGCGACCGCCTACTCTGTCGGCGTCCGCTGGATACCGCAACAAGTCATTGGGTAGATCTATGAGATCTGGCTCCCCTGGATCCAGAAGCCCTAGGCCTGGGTTTCCAAGAGCGGTTAGGTCTGTATGAGACCTGGGAGCCTCTGTCTCTGCGCGGAGATGGACCTGATCCGGAAGAGAAGGTAGAGGAGGACCAACCGGAGTTGTTGCGAAAAGATCGAAAGTGTGTCGGCTGTTGCTTGCGAAACGGCCGAACAGCCTTTTCTAGAGGAAGGAATTTACTTTTTCCTCTGGTAGCATCAGAAATAAGCTGATCTAGGTTCTCTCCAAAAAGACGACCCGTTTGAAAGGGGAGAGAAGTCAACGATCTTTTAGATGTGGCATCCGCCCGTCAGTCGCGGAGCCATAGGGCTCTTCTAATGGAGATCGCATTAGCGGCAGTTTGGGCAGCGCAATTGGCGGCATCAAAAGAGGCATCCACTACAAAGTCTGCTGCGTGAATTATCTGCCTGGCGACCGTGGTTGCCTCCGGAGGAAGACTGGTGCCCTGGAAGGAAGTAATCAGGACTTCTGCCCAATCGGCCATTGCCTTAGTGACCCAAACTGCCGCGAAAGATGGAAAAAGCGCTGCTCCTGAAGCTTCAAAAACTGAACGGGCAAGGTAGTCATTCTGACGACTGGAGGGGTTTCTGATTGATGAACCCTCCTAAACGGATAGAAGTACTTTTGAAGCAGGACGCGATACATTCTGGTCCACCGAAGGGGCGGGGGGGGGGACTGTAACAAATCCTTCATTAGGTCTGGATCAAAAGCGCATTTAGCCTGAGTAGACTTTTGCCCTGTGAACCGCTTATGCGGACGATCCCTATATTTCTGGACAATTTCCTTAAAATCCGGATGGCTGGTAAATAACCTGCGCACACGCTTGGTTTTCTTAAGTGAGATAGGATGTGCTGGAGCGGGAGCATTATCCTCATCCAACTTCAGAATCCTGTTGACTGATTCTATAAGAGAATCAAGTGACTCCTGATCAGTTGGGGGATTCTGAGGGGCTGACGTGTCAGATTCGAATTCAAAGTCTTGCTCGCTGAGAACTCCAGGAGAGGGAGAGCGAGAGGCAGGAGTCGCAGATGCAGAGACGCAAACGGGACTAGGGCACACGTCATGGGTCCACTTTCTAGAGACCTGACCATCCCTTGACAGAGTACGGCCCCTGCTGGTGGACGGTTCCCGGCCGACGCCAGAGACTTCCTCGGGAGGGGGAAGGACGCCTTCTGGCTTAAACAGTCCTCCCGGAGGGAGAATATAGCCTGGGTCAGAGACTCCACCGACCGTGACAGGGACGCAGCCCACTCAGGGGTACTAAACGCAGGAGGCCCGTCAGCAGAGGCGGAGAGGGGCGACTGAGTGCAGGTCGGGGCGCAGGCCGGGTCGCAGTCCGTGCATAACGGATTAGTCTGTGCACGGGGTAGGGCAGACTTGCAAGTGGTACACACGGTAAAAAACGCAGTGTGCTTTTTAGCCACCCGTTTAGCCTCCTTAGATTGAGACATAGCGATCCTGAAAGGGTTAACGGCAGAGTCAGCTGCAGGGAACGTGCCGGGAAGGGGTTAAGCTTTAATCTGAGGGCAGATGCAGCTTACCCGGTCCTATGCTGTGTCCCCCGAGAGGAATAGCAGTGGCCCTGCTGTGTCACCCGGTGTCCGGCAGAATGCTCTCATCACAGCTTCCAGAGCAGGCTGAGGTAGAGGAATATGGCCCCCAAGATTATAATTGCGCGTCTCGTCAGGGATGAGAGGCGCCAGGGCGAGGGGGCGGCGGTAATAGCGCGGGCGGCGCTATTCAAATTGCGGCCTAATAGGCCGGAAAAGTCGGGGGCTAAATTTCTGAGCCTACCCGCGGTAGGCGCCGGTGGGTGGGGCTATTAAAATTGCGGCCTAGACTAAATTTTTTCGGTCGGGGGGGGGGGGGGGGTGCGGTGCGCTGACGCTACGTCTGCGCTTCTCCCGGGGGCCAGGACCCGACCCCATACCTCAACTCCAGTGCTCAGCGCTGTCCGGCCATCCATGCAGGCTCTCATCTCCTAGGCTGATGTAGCAGAGCTGGAGGAGTTCTTAAAGGGGTCATGCTCAATCGATCCTCCCTATGATAGGGGGATGGAGAGCTATGGGGCTGATTCAGGGCCTACGTAAGCGCTGTCCAGTCTCCTCCATTGCGCCTGCCTGCCCTCATATCCGTAAGAGCCGTTCATGGAATCCCGAACTCCGGTCGTGAGGATCATCGCTAATATTGCTAGAGGAATCAGCCCCGTTCGTCGCAGTAAAGTGTACGGGGAGGTATACTCCACGTGCTTGCCTGTTGTTGGTTCGGGGGAGAGCGGGCCGTAGAAAGGAACTGTCGCTCCCTTCACTCCGTTAATTAAAAAATATAAATTTACAGAAAAATTAAAAAAATAGAATAAAAACAGTGGGGTCTGAAACCAGACCCAAGTGCCTCCTACAGACACTAAGCATGAACTGGAGATATCGCATCCAGCGAGAGGGTGTATACTGCAGGGGAGGAGTTAACTTTTTTTCTGGTTTACTTAGTGTCCTCCTAGTGGCCAGCAGCATAACACCACTGTCTCTGTGTCCCCCAATGAGGCGTAGGAGAAATAACAAGACTTATATAGGGGAAAGGATCAATGTGCAAGTGGTTCTGCTGCGGTTACCTGTAAAGCTCCTTCCAGGGTCCTTTGGAGGAAGACGGGACGCACTCTGCAGCAAAGTTGATATGAATTCAGAGCTAGGGGGAACCATGGTGCGTTCGCAGTCACCGAAGCAGAAAAGTCGTATGGATTTCACCATCATGGAGTAGACGTCGGTCATTGCTAAAGATACAAGACAAAGAAAGTAAAAAAAGAAACCCTGTCTCAATTTATTACCAATGGCTGATTTTGGAAAAGCTCGGCAACATTTAATATGGAGCACTTACGACTCCAGAAATCACGTGGCTACAAGTCCATAGTCTGACATGCCTTTCAGGACTCTGGATAGCTGCAACCCAACTTTCTAGGACAAAGATTTAACGGCACAGATGACAAGCTAGGGCAAAGTCCGTCCCCAGTCAGCTCCTCACCTTGTGACATTTCCTGTCCAAAGATCACAGCCTTGGAGTTGGAGACGCTAAAGCAATATTCCAGGGCGTCCAAACGCAAGTTGAAATTGATCAAAGCGGCTTCGACCCCGATTTTAGCCATGCCGAGCCAAAAGCCGACGTACTCATTGCAGTTTTCCATGAACAGCGCTATGACATCTCCGGTCCGGAAACCTTCAGCGTACAAGAAGTTGGCCACCGCATTGGAAAACTCATCCAGCTCCCGGAATGTCCACGTGGCTCCGGTGCCCTCGAATATCAGCGCCGTCTTGTTGGGATGTCGCTTAACACATTCCTTAAAAATGATGGGGATGGTATTCTTCTCCCGCAGATGTCTCTTCACTTGCAGCTTCACCCGGACGAGAGTAATCGCGCCTCTGCAAATAAAAAAAAAAGTTAAGTTTATGCGTCATAGATGAAGAAGGTTCATACTGTATGTCAGGACTTCAGAATCAGATTATATCTAATATATAAAGCTCAATGTGTGGGTGTGTGTATGTATGTATGTATGTATCAGATTGGCATCCGCACCGTCGCAGCTACAGCCACAAAATTTTGCACAGTCACACGTCTGGACCCCAAGAGCGTCATAGGCTATATTGTGAGGCAAAATATTAACCCCGCGCATTCCAATTCACCAGTTTTGCCCCTATCTACATAATGGGGAAAAAAGTGAAAGGAAAAGTGTTGGAGGCAAATTGACAGCTGGCAGATGTGAACAAGGGGGACTTAAAGAATGAGAGCGATGGCGCTAAAGAGTATATACCGTACAGTTGCTAAGGTGGGGCCCTGACATGGGATACTCACAACACACGGGGATATGAACACACACACACAAAATGCGCCACACACTACCACGTGCTTCAACACATATACCACCCTCAGCACACATTTCACCACACATACACCAACCTCGCCACATAAAAGTCGAAACACAAAAGTCGCCACTCAAAACTCGCCACGCTGTCCCAGAGCTGTTTAAAAGATGAAAAATGAGCTGTGATTGGTTGCTATCAGCAACAGTTTTCTTTGTAGACAGTTGTGGTAACTGAGGCCTGTTATTCTTATCATTTCTATGGTGTTATCGTCCTTCTGTAAAGCTGGAAATAACACAATTTATTACCGTGCCAACACAGACCACCCTCTGACACAGACTGAAGAGGGAGCCCAGTATCACACAGGGTAGGATTAGATACACAGCTCAGCAGTCAGTATCACACAGGAGAGGATTAGACACATGGCTCAGCAGTCAGTATCACACAGGAAAGGATTAGATACACAGCTCAGCAGTCAGTATCACACAGGATAGGATTAGATATACATCTCAGCAGTCAGTATCACACAGGATAGGATTAGATACATGGCTCAGCAGTCAGTATCACACAGGATAGGATTAGATACACGGCTCAGCAGACAGTATCACACAGGATAGGATTAGATACACGGCTCAGCAGACAGTATCACACAGGATAGGATTAGATACACGGCTAAGCAGTCAGTATCACACAGGATAGGATTAGATACACGGCTAAGCAGTCAGTATCACACAGGATAGGATTAGATACAAGGCTAAGCAGTCAGTATCACAGGATAGGATTAGATACAAGGCTCAGCAGACAGTATCATATAGGATAGGATTAGATACATAGCTCAGCAGTCAGTATCACACAGGATAGGGTTAGATACACAGCTGAGCAGTCAGTATCACAGGATAGGGTTAGATACACGGCTGAGCAGTCAGTATCACACAGGATGGGATTAGATACACAGCTCAGCAGTCAGTATCACACAGGATGGGATTAGATACACAGCTCAGCAGTCAGTATCACACAGGATAGGAATAGATACACGGCTCAGCAGTCAGTATCACACAGGATGGGATTAGATACACAGCTCAGCAGTCTATCACACAGAATAGGATTAGATACACAGCTCAGCAGTCAGTATCACACAGAATAGGATTAGATACACAGCTCAGCAGTCAGTATCACACAGAATAGGATTAGATACACAGCTCAGCAGTCAGTATCACACAGGATAGGATTAGATACAAGGCTCAGCAGTCAGTATCACACAGGATAGGGTTAGATACACGGCTGAGCAGTCAGTATCACACATGATAGGATTAGATACATGGCTCAGCAGACAGTATCACACAGGATAGGGTTAGATACACAGCTCAGCAGTCAGTATCACACAGGATAGGATTAGATACACGGCTCAGCAGTCAGTATCACACAGGATAGGGTTAGATACACGGCTGAGCAGTCAGTATCACACAGGATAGGATTAAATGCACGGTTTTTATGTGCAATATAATCATTATAATTTGTTATAACTAACCACAGTTGGTTACTTACGTTAAAAAAAATGCAGATTTTTTCAATAACTAGTATTATACAGTAACATCTTAACCGCTGCAAACATGAAGGCCCCACCATTTTCCTAAGCCAGCCTACTTTAGCTGCCCCAAGCAGAATTTCTTAACTTCGTAAAAGAATGAAGGTCTCTCCCATCAGAATAGTAGTACACCCTCAAATCACACAGGCTTCCCAGTAACTTCTCCAGTATATACCATTCTGTACTCACATTTATCTATAGTCTCTGCATAGGTCAGATTTAGTTTTGAGGTTTCCACAAACAGAAGGAGTAAGTCGGCTGAAACTGATGATGTTGGTGGAATCGGACAACCAACCATCATGTGGGTGTCTCTGACGAAAGCTAAGGAAAAGAAGGATCGGACAGGCTGGACTCCAACATGCCTGATCATTTCTTGTCAGTGGAGAGGAGCCGCTGGCAGATGAGCTTCTCCCTCTTCCCACTGAGAACACACAGCCAAGCTGGCAAGTTTCTTGTGGGGATCGTCCTCTAAAAATGCAAGGTTGCTCCAATGCCCTCATTATATCCCTTGACTGACCTCAACCAATTGGGTAGAGTCTTATGCTTTTCTAACATAAATGCATGCTTTTGGATAAAAAATAATTTTTGCAATTAAGATTCATTAATAATTTTGCACCGTTTATCTCCTGTAGTCTCGGCATTGCACTGTCTATTACGGACAAGGGAAAGAGTTCAATGAAAAAGCATCAGTGAGCGCTGTCTGACTGTCCAATGGTAAGAGTTTGTAACCCTTATCTGTTTTTTTCTGGGCGAATATCAGCTGATTTAGAACCACAAAGTTAAATGTGAGAGAACCAAAGGGCGTGTAAAAGCCAAACAGTGCTATATTTGTAATAAAACCCAATTGCAAAAGTGATTTTTGAACCAAAATACATGCAAGAAGCAAAAAGAAAATAAAAGGCCCTAGAGCTGGACAATCCCTTTAATTAGCAGCATTTTCCAACGTAGCAAAACAAGGGCATGCTAGGAGTTGTAGTTTTGCACATTGGCTCCATTACTGTCCCCAGCAAATCTAGTTATAATCTGCTGCTTCCTAACAATATCCTTTAGTACTGACTAGGACTACAACTCCCAATGGAATTTTCATCCAGTTTCCTCTTTAATTATGTAGAAAGAGAAGGGAAAGAATGAGTGAAAGATCCAGAAAGCTGCATATCCTGGCTCCTAAAATACTCTGCTGCTGTGGATGCCCACTGGTCTCAGTCCATTACCCACCAAAAAGGCCCGTCACATGCAGCCTGGCTTCTGTCACTAGACTTGGCCACAGCGCAAGCCCTGAATGTCGCTGTTTCACCATCTTGTTTTATAGGAAAGTGCCAATGTGTGTTGTCTCCACGACGCCTTGTATTGTGAGCGGTCACAGGTCACTGTCTCAGACAAAATCAACACATTCACCTTCTGCTGCAGGCAACCTTTCCATTGGAAGACTACAAGGCAACAGTATGAGGATGGAGAAGGCTCCAGACAGAAGGGGCAGATATGGCAAGCTGTCATAAATACTCCTAGACTGGAATTGATACAGTTGATAGAGATGTAATAAATGGACGGTGAAAGGTTACCTTGCAAAATAACTACTATAAAAGCAAAGCACAGTCCATTAGTACATGGGTAACAGTGACCCTGGAGGGGGGCAGAGTCCAGGGCTTATCTTGTAACACACAAATCTACTGGAAAATCAAGTTCAAGGATGCAGAACACAACACATACATTTATTGCGGGTACAAAAGGTGGCAACGGTGATATGAACGGGGCTCAGCAAACAGGACCGTCTAGAAAGCTCTCCCACTATGGGTCTTAAGGCCCTTTTACATTTAGCGATGCACCAGCGATCCAAACCATGATATGACGCAGTCAGGATCGCTGGTGCATCGCTAAATGATCGCTAGTGAGCTGCCACACAGGCAGATCTCACAGCGATGCAGCAGCGACGCAGCGGACGATACTTACCTTTCACACACAGCGATCCTGGCGTCCTCCCGCCCGCGTCCAGCATCGCTCGTCTCACACAGCAGGAAGCCCAGCAGGAAGCTGACGACGAGAAATGGAGCCGCCCGATCAGCGACAGACAGCGGGAGAGCCGGTCGGAGGTAAGTATCACACATAGCGATATCGCTAGCAATATCGCTATATCGTCACAAAATCGGTGACGTTATAGCGATATTGCTAGCGATATCGCTATGTGTAAAACCCCCTTTAGTTACTGCCACTTCTGGGAAAGCTTCCAGGGGGCATCACTCCGCTGTCTTAGCCCCCTGATGGGCTAATCTGCCTGGTTAATTAGTAATATAGTAAAGGATAGGGCACATCACTACATAAGCAGGAAGGAGTGTTAATCAGGAGCATTGGAAAGCGGAGTGGCAATCATCTTGGTAGCTGTAATGGAAGCCACCCACAGCTTTCTGGCTTATTTTAAGGAAATCTGTAGCTCGCTGCAAACCCTTCATTCTTGAGATTAGCAAATGTCCCAGAGCTCAGACCGACAGAACCGGCATATCTCAGTGGCATGCCATGGATTACCAAGATGAGAATAACACCCTTTAAACAGAGGCTAAATACAAAACGTGAACAAAAAAAGTTGCACTCTGTAGTGCTAAAGATTGTCAGTATGAAATATGAATAGCAATACTGCTTCTGGACACTAGGAAAAAACTGAGACGTGTTTGCACATTATTTGGCCAATTCAGGCATGCCCAGCAGCCAACAACAAGGAGGTCTCACAACTGCTGGGTCCTACGTGTCTAGTGTGAATACCTCTCCAAGACTGAAGTCCGATTTTCTTGGTAGATGTGAATACAGTTCTACCCAGAAAGAACATGGCCCTTGATCCCCAAGGGGCAGGACTCTGCAGTGAAGTGTTGTACTCTGCTCTTCTTCTGGCAGCCCCACAAACCATAATACAGCGACGGTCGAATAAGCGCATTTCCATTTCATTCAATCCTGTTCTTGGGATTTCTGTGATTGAAAACATCCCCTATCCACTTGCCGTTTTTGGAAAAAAAAAACCTTTAAAGTGATGAAAGGTGGAAGATAAGGGACTCCTGCAGCAGCGCATCCTCCTCTCCCCATTGAGCACATGCAGGCACATGTGTTGGGTGTAGCTGGCAGGGAACATACTTGCATAACAATGTGCCATTCACAGTCATATGAATTGGGTGCCACCTTTTTTATTCCTTAATAATTTTTTAAGATGTGAAATGTCCTTTAAACCTTTTTAGTGCAAAGGAAAATATTAGTTTTTTGCAGCTTCATAAACCCTAAGCCTGAAGGACAATGCCGGCGCTCACAGCATGTGTGGGCAGTAATGCGATGCCCGAAGGAATATGATCATTGTTAGCATAGGGGAGGCATCACTTCTTGGTGAAAAGAAACAGAATGGTCTAAGTGCTATAAAGAAGGACGACTTTGTCCTGAGGATCCGGATTTTTATGGATGACACATTAGAATTCAGGCCGTTACAGAAAGGCCTTACATGCACTGACACAAAGGAACGCTTGTCCGATTATTCAGCTATAATCGCTTATCGCCGAAGGTTTTTCACATCGTTAAAAAAATAAATTTTCCTAGAAAGAAAGTTGTTCTCTGCTATCAAGTGGGTAAGATTTCCACTCAGGACACAATGATTTCCACCAAACTTTCCCACTACCCCATTAAGTACGGTAATGGCAGCCATATTGGTAATCGCCCTGCACAGGAGAAACTGAACAGATCTATTATATCAAATGTTCCTCGGTGTCATGTCTGATGGTGCCACTGTTGGATGTCATCCCGATAAATATGGCTCCCTGCATCCAAACGAGGCATAATAGGTTGTACTCCTTACATACACCACCTATCGGAGGACATGTTTTTGGAGTTCCCATAGAGAGGGTTTCTGACATTGAGGAAAATGCACCCCAAATGCTCTAAAATAACTAAAACAACAAAGAGCAGGTGCTCGCCTTCCCCTGCTTGACATCAAGTCACCGCTGTAGCCAATCACTCAGCTCAGCAGCTTGTGTCATCTACTGCGGCACAGTGAATGGCTGCAGTGGTGACATTACAGCTGCAGCCAAACAAGAACCGTGCAGCAGCAGGTAACCAGTGCTGGACCCAGGGATGGCTAAAACCTGCTCTGTCATAACAGATATTTTAGGAGTATTTGGGGTTCACTTTCCTGAATGTGGAAAAGAACTTTAACAAAGTGATGGTATATTGCCATTACATATAATCAGTGGGGGTCCATCCTCTAGGACCCCACTGATCTTGAGAACAAAGAGCATAGTGCTACCTAAATCCTCTTCACTGTTGTCTCTGCACAGCAGAGCCCAGGCCACCCACAGCAATATTAGGCGGCCAGGAGAACACTGCGCAGGGTGCACCAGCTCTGCAGACTCTTCATACTCAGTTTGGATGGGTGAGGTTATAGAGGACAGACACTCACCAATCACACTAGCAATAAGACAATACTTTTTAAACATGAAAACAAAACTCGCTAAGTGGCCGATAACAGAAAACAATAGTAGAAATGGAAAGTTTTGAAATGCCAATAACCCTTTAAAGCGATTTTAAATTCTCAAACTTATGCTCTAAAGAAGTCGCAGGTAAATCACTTTTTCCCCCTCTTACCTCACATCTCGCCCGATGGTCTTGTAGAAAACCTTCATAAACCTCCATCCTCCGGAGCCCAGGTAGAAAACAACGACAGCACCAATAGACTGGAACCAGGGCAGCCCAACTACGGCTTTGAGCAGCAGCAGGAGGGACGAGCAGGATGCCAGGCGCAGCATCTTCCTGTAACCAGAAAGGCGGTCAGAGTCAGCACTGTCCCCAGATCTGCTTTTATACTGCCAGCTATCACCACGCCCACGTCACCTGCACCGGGGCAAGGGCAGGTCTAGGAAGGGGGCAAAGATCATGTCATAGACATCATAGAAACAAGCAAACCATTCCTCTATGTCTGGACAGAATAATTACTCCACATGCATGATATGTATTATCACTACTATGCAGAAACAGCCACCCTGTAAGCGACAGCTGCTGAAAGCTTCCTGGGGCGCTGCCATGTGCTTCATCGCCAAAATATCCTATAAATTCTTCTACAAGTTGCATGCAATTGTCAAAATCTTTTCTTATAAATAATGCTTATTGAAGGGGGCACCAAGCATGCTCACAACTTCTAATGCGCCCTATGCCAGTAACCAACCAATCATATCACTGATGTTATTTTAAACTCCATTCTGTCAAAACGAAAGCAGGCACCTGATTGGCTGCTATGGGCAAGTGCTGCACGTCTTAACTGGTGTTAGGAGCTAAAACACTGCGGTGAAAACTGCACCCGGTCACCATGGGCAACAAGACTACATTCCTGTAAGAAAGTCTGGATACACAATGAGGACATATTCCTGTAAAAAAGTCTGGATACACAATGATGGAGATTTATCACACCAGAATAAGTGAAGAGTGTGGGGCCCTCGTCATCAGGGCTGTGGAGTCGGAGTCGTGGAGTCGGAGTCGGTGCTCATTTTGGTGGAGTCGGAGTTGGAGTCGGTATAAAATGGACCGACTCCTAAAATATATAATAAATTGGGTACAGTAATTCAATGCAGGATGTGCTGAATATTTTTTCATAGGAGTTTGGGAAAGTTATGAAATGTCCTATAAATGGCTGTTATATTCCTGATCTAAGGCTACATTCACACACAGCGTTTTTCCTGTGTTTTTTGAGGATACGTTTTTCAGCTGCAAAAGCTGATCATCTTTTTAAAAAACTGCATCACCTGAAAGGTTTTTGAGCTCATAGATAATGTTTTCAATAGCAAAAGCAGATTAGAAATCTGCTCTATCTATATATCCATTTATCCATATCTGTCTATCCATATCATATCTGTACCAAAAAGAATGAAAACCGGGTAGTACACCAATATATATTCTGTTCTATCTAAATATCTTGATTATTGGATCATAAAAATGATTAAATGTCTGAGGTTCACATTGTACTACAATAAATTTTTCACTTAAATATAAGTAATATATGTGGGAGTCGGAGTCGTGGAGTCGGAGTAAGGGAAATTGAGGAGTCGGAGTCGCAGGTTTGGCTTACCGACTCCACAGCCCTGCTCGTCATGGGAACTACTGGGTCATCACTGTCAAAGAGGAGACCTAGTGGGCGTCATTGGGTGATCACCGCTATGGGGGTGACAGTATGGGTCCACACGCTCTTGGAAGTCAACTATTGGCCCCACATTATCATTGGTGTAGGGATATGATGGGTCCTCCCTGGTGGGGAAGCTCCTCGCCACTCTGCCAGGGACATGGGTGGAAAGCTTCTCGTAGGCCCCTTGACGCTCTGGCTGGGAGATGGGCCGGGGGGTAAGGAGAGTTCCTCATAGGCCCCTCACCACCCTGCATGGCTGAAAAGGAAGGGGTTAATTTGGGGGAAAACTCCTCACGGGCCTCACACTGCTCTGGACAGGACATGGGGGGCAAGATCCTTGTGGACCACTTGCTGCCCTGGCTGGGAGAGACACATGTGGATCAGGGACATAATTTGACATACACACGTGGACCACACTCGCTCTACAGCAAAGTTATTTCTATGCCACCAGAGAAAATGGAACTCCCAGAAGTAAATGGAAAAGGAGAGAGAAGACGACTGGGAACAATTTGGGTGATTGTCACTGCGACAAGCGAATGACTGCCATCCACAGCACTGGCAGGGTGGGGAGATCTGCTGCCAGACTCGGGATTGACCTTCCCAGCTGCGGAGATCATTATTATTATCTGGTCGTATCAGAGGAGCAAACTCCCATTTTACGAGCTAATAACTCTAACCGCAGGCTGGCACCGCCCGCTGTATAACCCTCACCCAAGTGACGAGACCGCAGTAACACATGGATGGGTACAACCTCTCTATAACCATGTGCCCCTTCTCCTGCACTAAAGGGATTGTTACAAACAAGCCTATAATATATATGTATGGCAGGAATACTTATGGGGGTCATCATTCTAACATCTGTGGACAGTTAACCTGCTGCTTGGGTGTATTTACAGATGCCACGCAAGGGTCTGAAGTCCCTGCAAGAAGGAGCAAAGGACAGCAGGACCCCTTCAATTAACTCTGCCCTATGGGGGTCTACCCGCTACCCCGCTGAATATGGCTGTGCATGATCACTCCACTTCTCTATTGCTTTAGTGAGCAAACAAATATATTTCTGATAGAGGAGACAATTCGTTGCCTTCTACTACTTGCTGATGGTCTCCACTGTGATGCAAATATATTCCTGCTGTCAGACCGCCTTACTACCAGATACAGGTGGTCTTCAAATATTCTGCAGATGGATGGGAAAATTATTAGGCACTAGGAAGGAGAATTGAGGAGTTGGCTTAGGAATGGATTTATCATCGTCTTATTTCGCTTTAATTATTGTATTGTTAACGTTGTTACTTATGACTTGTGTTTTGAAACTGTTAAACTGTAAAGCGCTGCGGAATATGTTGGCGCTATATAAATAAAGATTATTATTATCATCGTATTATAGTCAAAAGGGTTATGGCGGTGATTCCACCACTGGGACTCCCGAAGGTCACAAGGGTCCAGTGTCCCCTATTTGAATGCAGACCAAAGACCCTCGTTTTCATGATCAGTAGGTATTCCCGTGGTATAACCCTCAGCTATCAGTCACATAACCTATTTTGTGGGCCAACCTCTATAAATGAATTCTGTTCCTAGGAAAGCTGGGTGACCTTATTATAAGCAGGGGCAATCTGGATCCTCATAGTTTGGCATTTGATGTAATGTTGGCTATTTTAGTCGTCACCCAGTTTTCCAAGGAACTGAAAACTAGCGACAGGACAAAGATGCAGGAAAACTGTAACGAGGAACTCTTAATTGGCCAAATGCGACTTTTCAGCAGAAGCGATGACCTATTTTTAGGCTGCACGGCAGACAACTCTCAGCGTGTTTTCCAAAAACTAGGTGAGAGTTCACTTTGGTTTCGTGTTGTGTGATGAATGTTGTGAAATGCACACTCGGGGGTTAATGAATCACTGCTCGGGGTGACATCCATCACTACACACCGCCTGTCATCCCCATGGGGAGGGGGGAAATAAGCAGGCGAGAAGTGATGCTGCGGATGGCACACAGACAGAAGCGCGTGCCACCCGGGTTATAGCAGGGCAAATGCAGCAATGTACATCCATGATAGACTCACAAAACAGCTGCGGCTGGCTCTGGATATTAACAGGTTAATGTCATATGGGGGGGGGGATGACAGACTTAGATACTAAAGCTCATTGAACCTTATTAACCACACCTCATGTCCAAGAGGATGATGAGAAGCAAGGTCATTACCTAATGAGCAGCAGAAGCCGATCTGCAGGGACTCTCAGCATAGCAGTCACCATGATTGAACTGGGAAAGGCGAAAGCAAGCCGATTAACTCCTGACGTGCCATCCTTCCCCACCATAAGCCCCCTTCACCGAATATACTGTAGTATCTGCAGTCATACTACTAAGACTCAACATTGTCTGCAAGCCGGGATATTCCACATTACAGCTGTTCAGCACATCACTTACAGCAGTGGTCTCCAACCTGTAGCTCAAAACTACAGCTCCCTGGATGCCATGGCAGACAGGCTCGGAGTTGTAGCTTTGCAAAAGCTTGAAAATGGCTGCTCAGGAGGAGTCTTAAAAGGGGACGTCTGCTTTAGACAAACCCCATCCGTATAAAAGGGGACAGGAAGACTCTTGATAAGAGCATCCCAATATGTCCATGAATTTTGATTTTTAATAAGCACTGTGAAACGCTGCAGAAGTAACCAGGGTGGCTGTGACAGGTGATACTGGGGCTCACTGTAGGGGGATGTGTTACTCGTGGTAAGTGAATGTCCAATCTGTACAATCCCTTTAAAGCCAGTGTATATTTTCAACATGCGGCTTACTGGATATGGATCTAATGGCCCGCTTCTAAAAACGAACAGTAGTACAATGTTCAGACAGATAAGATTCTCTGACCTAAAGAACTACCAGAGGCTCATACAGTAGCTTCAACTGCATCAGCACATGCAGCAATATTTTGGTAAAAATGTGTGCAGTTGTCTGACATACCAAAAAATTGTCTTATGCAGGACCACCATGCCGGACTAATCCAATCTCTGCCTTTGGTCACTGGCTGGATCAACAAACATGCAGCCAGGATCTGATCCTTACTGCCAGTGGTTCAAGCAGCATGAATCCAGTGACAGGTTCCCTTGAGGCCTAATTCAGATGTTAGTATTTTTTACATACGAAAAAAAATAAAACAGATCGATTATTCTGGTGAGACACTGATCAGAGTGGCACCAGTATTTCTTGTACGTGGAGAATTAAAAAAAAAAAAAAAAGTTTCTACACCTTCTTCCTGAGTGTCTGTAAACATCAGGCAGCACTTGGATATCATCCAAGTGCAGTCTGATTTTTAAAGGCCCCATTGACTTGCATTGCCATGTTTGAATCAAAATCGACCTCGTCTCTGCTATGTTCTGCTGAACACTCAGCCAGAGGGAAAAAAAAAATATCAAAAAGGTGACCAATGCTGTGGAGTCATAGATGAGATGAATCTGTGCTGCCCTTTATGTACATGCTCAGTAGTGACCAGTGCTGTGGGGTCGTAGATGAGATGAATCTGTGCTGCCCTTTATGTACATGCTCAGTAGTGACCAGTGCTGTGGGGTTGTAGATGAGATGAATCTGTGCTGCCCTTTATGTACATGCTCAGTAGTGACCAGTGCTGTGGAGTCATAGATGAGATGAATCTGTGCTGCCCTTTATGTACATGCTCAGTAGTGACCAGTGCTGTGGGGTCGTAGATGAGATGAATCTGTGCTGCCCTTTATGTACATGCTCAGTAGTGACCAGTGCTGTGGGGTCATAGATGAGATGAATCTGTGCTGCCCTTTATGTACATGCTCAGTAGTGACCAGTGCTGTGAGGTCATAGATGAGATGAATCTGTGCTGCCCTTTATGTACATGCTCAGTAGTGACCAGTGCTGTGGGGATGTAGATGAGATGAATCTGTGCTGCCCTTTATGTACATGCTCAGTAGTGACCAGTGCTGTGGGGTTGTAGATGAGATGAATCTGTGCTGCCCTTTATGTACATGCTTAGTAGTGACCAGTGCTGGGGGGATGTAGATGAGATGAATCTGTGCTGCCCTTTATGTACATGCTCAGTAGTGACCAGTGCTGTGGGGTTGTAGATGAGATGAATCTGTGTTGCCCTTTATGTACATGCTCAGTAGTGACCAGTGCTGTGGGGTTGTAGATGAGATGAATCTGTGCTGCCCTTTATGTACATGCTCAGTAGTGACCAGTGCTGTGGGGTTGTAGATGAGATGAATCTGTGCTGCCCTTTATGTACATGCTCAGTAGTGACCAGTGCTGTGGGGTTGTAGATGAGATGAATCTGTGCTGCCCTTTATGTACATGCTCAGTAGTGACCAGTGCTGTGGGGTTGTAGATGAGATGAATCTGTGCTGCCCTTTATGTACATGCTCAGTAGTGACCAGTGCTGTGGAGTTGTAGATGAGATGAATCTGTGCTGCCCTTTATGTACATGCTCAGTAGTGACCAGTGCTGTGGGGTCCTAGATGAGATGAATCTGTGCTGCCCTTTGTGTACATGCTCAGTAGTGACCAGTGCTGTGGGGTCATAGATGAGATGAATCTGTGCTGCCCTTTATGTACATGCTCAGTAGTGACCAGTGCTGTGGGGTCATAGATGAGATGAATCTGTGCTGCCCTTTATGTACATGCTCAGTAGTGACCAGTGCTGTGAGGTCATAGATGAGATGAATCTGTGCTGCCCTTTATGTACATGCTCAGTAGTGACCAGTGCTGTGGGGTTGTAGATGAGATGAATCTGTGCTGCCCTTTATGTACATGCTTAGTAGTGACCAGTGCTGGGGGGATGTAGATGAGATGAATCTGTGCTGCCTTTTATGTACATGCTCAGTAGTGACCAGTGCTGTGGGGTTGTAGATGAGATGAATCTGTGTTGCCCTTTATGTACATGCTCAGTAGTGACCAGTGCTGTGGGGTTGTAGATGAGATGAATCTGTGCTGCCCTTTATGTACATGCTCAGTAGTGACCAGTGCTGTGGGGTTGTAGATGAGATGAATCTGTGCTGCCCTTTATGTACATGCTCAGTAGTGACCAGTGCTGTGGGGTTGTAGATGAGATGAATCTGTGCTGCCCTTTATGTACATGCTCAGTAGTGACCAGTGCTGTGGGGTTGTAGATGAGATGAATCTGTGCTGCCCTTTATGTACATGCTCAGTAGTGACCAGTGCTGTGGAGTTGTAGATGAGATGAATCTGTGCTGCCCTTTATGTACATGCTCAGTAGTGACCAGTGCTGTGGGGTCCTAGATGAGATGAATCTGTGCTGCCCTTTGTGTACATGCTCAGTAGTGACCAGTGCTGTGGGGTCATAGATGAGATGAATCTGTGCTGCCCTTTATGTACATGCTCAGTAGTGACCAGTGCTGTGGGGTCATAGATGAGATGAATCTGTGCTGCCCTTTATGTACATGCTCAGTAGTGACCAGTGCTGTGGGGTCATAGATGAGATGAATCTGTGCTGCCCTTTATGTACATGCTCAGTAGTGACCAGTGCTGTGGGGTCGTAGAAGAGATGAATCTGTGCTGCCCTTTATGTACATGCTCAGCAGTGACCAGTGCTGTGGGGTCGTAGATGAGATGAATCTGTGCTGCCCTTTATGTACATGCTCAGCAGTGACCAGTGCTGTGGGGTCGTAGATGAGATGAATCTGTGCTGCCCTTTATGTACATGCTCAGTAGTGACCAGTGCTGTGGGGTCATAGATGAGATGAATCTGTGCTGCCCTTTATGTACATGACAGTAGTCACCAGTGCTGTGGGGTCGTAGATGAGATGAATCTGTGCTGCCCTTTATGTACATGCTCAGTAGTGACCAGTGCTGTGAGGTCATAGATGAGATGAATCTGTGCGGCCCTTTATGTACATGCTCAGTAGTGACCAGTGCTGTGGGGTCATAGATGAGATGAATCTGTGCTGCACTTTATGTACATGCTCAGTAGTGACCAGTGCTGTGGGGTCATAGATGAGATGAATCTGTGCTGCACTTTATGTACATGCTCAGCAGTGACCAGTGCTGTGGGGTCATAGATGAGATGAATCTGTGCTGCCCTTTATGTACATGCTCAGTAGTGACCAGTGCTGTGGGATCATAGATGAAATGAATCTGTGCTGCCCTTTATGTACATGTCAGTAGTGACCAGTGCTGTGGGGTCATAGATGAGATGAATCTGTGCTGCGCTTTATGTCCATGCTCAGTAGTGACCAGTGCTGTGGGGTCATAGATGAGATGAATCTGTGCTGCCCTTTATGTACATGCTCAGTAGTGACCAGTGCTGTGGGGTTGCAGATGAGATGAATCTGTGCTGCCCTTTATGTACATGCTCCGTACTGACCAGTGCTGTGGGGTTGCAGATGAGATGAATCTGTGCTGCCCTTTATGTACATGCTCAGTAGTGACCAGTGCGGTGGGGTCTTAGATGAGATGAATCTGTGCTGCCCTTTATGTTCATGCTCAGTAGTGACCAGTGCTGCGGGGTCGGAGTATGTACATGCTCAGTAGTCACCAGTGCTGTGGGGCCGTAGATGAGATGAATCTGTGCTGCCCTTTATGTACATGCTCAGTAGTGACCAGTGCTGTGGGGTCATAGATGAGATGAATCTGTGCTGCCCTTTATGTACATGCTCAGTAGTGACCAGTGCTGTGGGGTTGTAGATGAGATGAATCTGTGCTGCCCTTTATGTACATGCTCAGTAGTGACCAGTGCTGTGGGGTCATAGATGAGATGAATCTGTGCTGCCCTTTATGTACATGACAGTAGTGACCAGTGCTGTGGGGTCATAGATGAGATGAATCTGTGCTGCGCTTTATGTCCATGCTCAGTAGTGACCAGTGCTGTGGGGTCGTAGATGAGATGAATCTGTGCTGCCCTTTATGTACATGTCAGTAGTGACCAGTGCTGTGGGGTCCTAGATGAGATGAATCTGTGCTGCCCTTTATGTACATGCTCAGTAGTGACCAGTGCTGTGGGGTCATAGATGAGATGAATCTGTGCTGCCCTTTATGTACATGCTCAGTAGTGACCAGTGCTGTGGGGTCATAGATGAGATGAATCTGTGCTGCACTTTATGTACATGCTCACTAGTGACCAGTGCTGTGGGGATGTAGATGAGATGAATCTGTGCTGCCCTTTATGTACATGCTCAGTAGTGACCAGTGCTGTGGGGTCATAGATGAGATGAATCTGTGCTGCCCTTTATGTACATGCTCAGTAGTGACCAGTGCTGTGGGGTCATAGATGAGATGAATCTGTGCTGCCCTTTATGTACATGACAGTAGTGACCAGTGCTGTGGGGTCATAGATGAGATGAATCTGTGCTGCGCTTTATGTCCATGCTCAGTAGTGACCAGTGCTGTGGGGTCGTAGATGAGATGAATCTGTGCTGCCCTTTATGTACATGTCAGTAGTGACCAGTGCTGTGGGGTCCTAGATGAGATGAATCTGTGCTGCCCTTTATGTACATGCTCAGTAGTGACCAGTGCTGTGGGGTCATAGATGAGATGAATCTGTGCTGCCCTTTATGTACATGCTCAGTAGTGACCAGTGCTGTGGGGTCATAGATGAGATGAATCTGTGCTGCACTTTATGTACATGCTCAGTAGTGACCAGTGCTGTGGGGTCATAGATGAGATGAATCTGTGCTGCCCTTTATGTACATGCTCAGTAGTGACCAGTGCTGTGGGGTCATAGATGAAATGAATCTGTGCTGCCCTTTATGTACATGCTCAGTAGTGACCAGTGCTGTGGGGTCATAGATGAGATGAATCTGTGCTGCCCTTTATGTACATGCTCAGTAGTGACCAGTGCTGTGGGGTTGTAGATGAGATGAATCTGTGCTGCCCTTTATGTACATGCTCAGCAGTGACCAGTGCTGTGGGGTTGTAGATGAGATGAATCTGTGCTGCACTTTATGTACATGCTCAGTAGTGACCAGTGCTGTGGGGTCATAGATGAGATGAATCTGTGCTGCCCTTTATGTACATGCTCAGTAGTGACCAGTGCTGTGAGGTCATAGATGAGATGAATCTGTGCTGCCCTTTATGTACATGCTCAGTAGTGACCAGTGCTGTGGGGTTGTAGATGAGATGAATCTGTGCTGCCCTTTATGTACATGCTCAGTAGTGACCAGTGCTGTGGGGTCATAGATGAGATGAATCTGTGCTGCCCTTTATGTACATGCTCAGTAGTGACCAGTGCTGTGAGGTCATAGATGAGATGAATCTGTGCGGCCCTTTATGTACATGCTCAGTAGTGACCAGTGCTGTGGGGTCATAGATGAGATGAATCTGTGCTGCACTTTATGTACATGCTCAGTAGTGACCAGTGCTGTGGAGATGTAGATGAGATGAATCTGTGCTGCCCTTTATGTACATGCTCAGTAGTGACCAGTGCTGTGGGGTCATAGATGAGATGAATCTGTGCTGCCCTTTATGTACATGCTCAGTAGTGACCAGTGCTGTGGGATCATAGATGAAATGAATCTGTGCTGCCCTTTATGTACATGTCAGTAGTGACCAGTGCTGTGGGGTCATAGATGAGATGAATCTGTGCTGCCCTTTATGTACATGCTCAGTAGTGACCAGTGCTGTGGGGTTGTAGATGAGATGAATCTGTGCTGCCCTTTATGTACATGTCAGTAGTGACCAGTGCTGTGGGGTCATAGATGAGATGAATCTGTGCTGCGCTTTATGTCCATGCTCAGTAGTGACCAGTGCTGTGGGGTCATAGATGAGATGAATCTGTGCTGCCCTTTATGTACATGCTCAGTAGTGACCAGTGCTGTGGGGTCATAGATGAGATGAATCTGTGCTGCCCTTTATGTACATGCTCAGTAGTGACCAGTGCTGTGGGGTCGTAGATGAGATGAATCTGTGCTGCCCTTTATGTACATGCTCAGTAGTGACCAGTGCTGTGGGGTTGTAGATGAGATGAATCTGTGCTGCCCTTTATGTACATGCTCAGTAGTGACCAGTGCTGTGAGGTCATAGAGGAGATCAATCTGTGCTGCCCTTTATGTACATGCTCAGTAGTGACCAGTGCTGTGGGGTTGTAGATGAGATGAATCTGTGTTGCCCTTTATGTACATGCTCATTAGTGACCAGTGCTGTGGGGTCGTAGATGAGATGAATCTGTGCTGCCCTTTATGTACATGCTCAGTAGTGACCAGTGCTGTGGAGATGTAGATGAGATCAATCTGTGCTGCCCTTTATGTACATGCTCAGTAGTGACCAGTGCTGTGGGGTTGTAGATGAGATGAATCTGTGCTGCCCTTTATGTACATGCTCAGTAGTGACCAGTGCTGTGGAGATGTAGATGAGATGAATCTGTGCTGCCCTTTATGTACATGCTCAGCAGTGACCAGTGCTGTGGAGATGTAGATGAGATCAATCTGTGCTGCCCTTTATGTACATGCTCAGTAGTGACCAGTGCTGTGGGGTTGTAGATGAGATGAATCTGTGCTGCCCTTTATGTACATGCTCAGTAGTGACCAGTGCTGTGGAGATGTAGATGAGATCAATCTGTGCTGCCCTTTATGTACATGCTCAGTAGTGACCAGTGCTGTGGGGTTGTAGATGAGATGAATCTGTGCTGCCCTTTATGTACATGCTCAGTAGTGACCAGTGCTGTGGAGATGTAGATGAGATGAATCTGTGCTGCCCTTTATGTACATGCTCAGTAGTGACCAGTGCTGTGGAGATGTAGATGAGATCAATCTGTGCTGCCCTTTATGTACATGCTCAGTAGTGACCAGTGCTGTGGGGTTGGAGTAACTGAGGAGTTGGAGGTTTGGCTTACCAACTCCACATCCCTGATGTGAATGAGCCTTAAATAATTCCAGAATTTATTTATGCAAGTTCCCCCTACCACCCCCTCAAAGATGCCAAATAATTGGTATTGGTCCCAATTTCTGCTGCTGTGCCTTCAGACGCAAAGACACGTCTGAAGGCATCGGCAGAGAAGAGATTATAGGATGTCCTTTACGTACAGTATGGTATTTTAGGGTGCACCTTATGCTTACATATATATGTAGAGGATACACTGCAATCAGAGTATATACCTGAAGGACATTATGTACACACACACACACACACAATGTATCCCCAGCACGGAGCAGCAGGGTCACCATACAGTCAGCAGATCCCATCCCCTCCTGGGACCCCATGGTATATACAAACACATATGAAGCCGATCCATCCATGGAAGTGGTATAAGTGGAAACAGCAGAAAAGCCGCTACATGGAACCGGTCCAGCAGAGCCCATGTGCCCACAACCCCTGACCGCTGTGGGAATAAAGGCACCGATATTATCACACAGGGTTTTTTGGTGTGTTTTTACCCCCCCTGATAAGCACTTCTGTAGCAGCTGTTAAAAAAAAAAAACAAAAAAAAAAACAGCAGGTAAAATGGGAATCTTGGCATAATAAAAAACACAGTAAGCCTGTGTGCCCACGTTGCGTTTTTGTAAGCGTTTCCGCAGCGTTTGTGCCGGATCAGACGCTGCAGAAACGCTTACAAGATGCTTCTAATTCATTTGCATGCGTTTTTGGCTTTTTGTGCCAATGCATGCGTTTTTAACCGCTCAGGAATCACTTAGCAGCTAAAAACGCAGCATGCTCATTAATTTCCGCATAGCTGAGCGTTTTTAGCCATCCCCAATGATCCCAGAAATCGCGCGTTTTCTGGGAAAGGGGATCCTTTTCCTGAGCGTTTAAAAACGCTAGCGTGGGCACATAGCCTTAGGCTATGTGCCCACGTTGCGTGTTAAAACGCACACTAAAAACCGGACTCCTTCCCAGAAATCGCGCGTTTTTTCTGCGCCATTTCACCGCGATTCTGTTTGCAATTTTGCTGTGATTTTCTCAAGCACTTTCCAAGCGATTTGAAGCATCGCTTGGAAAGTGATTGACAGGTTGGTCACACTCGTCAAACATAGTGTTTGACAAGTGTGACCAGGTTTTTACTATTGAGGCCACCTATGCGGCCTCAATAGTAAAAGATAGGATGTTAAAATGCTAAAAAAAAAAAAAAAAAAAAATAAAAATCGGGGTATATTTACCTTCCGACGTCCCGCGCTGCCATCCCGGCCTCAGCGTTCCCAGTAATGCCTTGCTAGACCTGTGATGACGTAGCCTCGCGTTGCTATAGCGATCTCGCGAGACTACGTCATTACAGGGCCTTGCCGCAAGGCATTACTGGGAACGCTTAGGCCGGGATGGCAGCGCGGGACGTCGGAAGGTAAATATACCCCGATTTTTTATTTTTTTACAGGGGGATGGTACCCAGGGCCTGGAGGACAGTCTCCTCTCCTCCACACCGTGGGTACCAACCGCACATGAGACGCTTAACTTCCCGCATGGTGGGCATAGCCACATGCGGGAAGTAAGCGATTCTCATGCATTCCTATGGGTGCGGAATAGCGGCAATTCTTTGCGATTCTGCACAAAAGAATGATCATGCTGCGATTTTTTCCGCGATGCGATTCCGCCGCGGAAAAAAGCGCAGCATGTGTGGAATGCCATAGGAATGCATGGGGGGCGTTCTGTACACGATTTTTAAACGTTTTCGCGGCAAAAACGCTTAAAAATCGCATCGTGGGCACACAGCCTTAAAAATAATCTGACTCTGAACCAAATATTGGGAAACACACATTAAAAGAAAAGCCACAATCAGTGCAGAGGCGCACACCGTGTCTGCAGAAAAAACCGCAGCGTAAGGAATGTGTATGTGCACAATGGCGACTAGTGGTAGACGGGGGGGCAGATCTGACAGGGTACACAGGACACATGCAGGGACTTGTAGTGCGCACACAATGAGAACACAGGGCCGGTGAGGGGCCCGCACACTGACCTGCAGTACTCGGCAGCTCGCAGCCCCCGCCGGCCGTCTGACGTCCTCCTGCGCCCGGCCCGGGTGTACTATGATCTTCCGGGAGCAACCCTGACATGCGGAGACACCAGGCTCCGCCCTCCGCACAGCACGTGACGCCAGGAGCTGCTGGCAATAGTAGTCTGGCCCTCACTACCTGGCACTGCAGAGCTGAGCACCTGAGGCGGCGCGCAAGGCATGGCGGGAGGTGGAGGCAGAGCCGCGGTGCACAGACCCGAATAGCCGATAGCAGAGCGGACGATTATCTTGAGCCTTATCATATGGGGGAGGGGTGCAGCTGCTGCACTACGACTCCCAGCTTGCCTTGCAGGAGGAGCCGTGGACAGCAGTGCTTTGGGGACGCGCTCAGGCTCTGCAGCTCCAACTGAAGTGAATAGAAGCAGAGCTGCAGTCTAATTAGGACCTGGACTAACCCTTGGAATAGGGGGATACTCTCTGGGTCTCGCAACTGCCCCCAGTGATATTGACCCCGTGTTGTAGAACCAGCAGCGACCATAGCATGCTCCGATTGCTGCAGTTTTAACCCCTTAGATGCCACTGTCAATTGCGACACCTGCATGTAAAGAGGTGGTAATGAGGGTGCAAAAGTTAAGGCCCCCCAGTGTCTGCCATGTTTGTACACCTGAGGAGAGGCTTCTTAGGCTGTGTGTCCACGTTGCGTTTTTGTAAGCATTTCCGCAGCGTTTGTGCCGGATCAGACGCTGCAGAAACGCTTACAAGATGCATCAAATTAATTAGCATGCATTTTTGGCTTTTGGTGCCAATGCATGCGTTTTTAAACGCTCATGAATCGCTTAGCGGCTAAAAACGCAGCATGCTCATTAATTTCCGCATAGCTGAGCGTTTTTAGCCATCCCCAATGATCCCAGAAGACGCGTCAAAAACACATGGCCTTTTGACAAACCGCGCAAGAATCGCGCGGAAAAAGACGCGCGTTTTCTGGGAAAGGAGATGCGATTCCTGAGCGTTTAAAAACGCTAGCATGGGCACATAGCCTTAAATCGATTTCTAAAAAGCCTCCCTGGGAAGAATGTATAAAATGTAGCTAAGAGGTTTTATCACACACATTTTCTATAATGTGAGAAATGGGAAGGGTAACGTGTTATTGCCGCGTGAGTAACCGTCTGAACTAGCAAAATAGCAGGTTATTGTCCCATCAGTGGACGCCAAAACACAGACTACTCTCTGTATGGTCACAACATCTACAGCTCGTACCGCAAAAACAAGCCCAAAAAATAGAGGAGCATGGAGGGAAAACAGATGGGAAGCAATAGCCCTACCCCCACCGGTGCAGAGAATTAAAGGGATCTCGCTACCGTGTACCTCCTGCTCAGTGGTGCTGCCTCTGGCGGGGCAGGTAACTGCAGAAAGTCTCATTCTACTCTGCAGGGCATGGTGGCGCAAAGAAGAGGAACAAGACCTGAAGAGGCAGCAGCACTGCTGCTCCTTATTCTCCAGGCCCCCTACACTCATTATGTGAGGAGGATAGCCCTTTAAAGGTGTAACGTATACAACACATCTAGTATATTTGAGGTCCAGTCACTGGGGTCCCTGTTGCCACTGATGTATTGTTTGAAACCACAGCCAACAACTGGACCCTAGAAACGATTCCTCAGGGGTCCCAATAATTGTAATATTGTTTGGAGTGTTAACAACCAAGGTGTGACCACTAAATGTGAGTACAGGACCCTGTGCCAGCAACTCAAGCCTTGTAGATGACGTCCTAGCTACCGGCATCCCCCGATTAGTAGCCCTGGCGTGACATGGTGGCATCATACACTCACGACATAACGTTGGGCATGTCAATCAATAGCACGTTTTTGATAAAGTGATCGGCAGCTAAGTTCAACCAGTCAGGTACAGATTTTGCTCCAATATTAAAGAGCTTTATAAAAGAGAGCATCTTTAGTATCACTGAAAATCCTAAAAAAGAAAATACCAAAACTGCAACCCCAAAAAAAGCAAGTCCTCATATGTCTATATTGATGAAAAAAAAAAATAAGTTATGGCTCTTGGAAGAAAAAAAAATTGCCACATCAGGAAGGGGTTAAACAAGGAAGCAATGTTTGTAAAGGACTAATGGAACGTGTGTGGTGTTCACTGCCACCTTGTGGCTGAAAAGAGGATAACATTCAATTTCCTGCTCAGGCCACCGCAGATACTGTAACATCGCCCAATGTTAAATTAATGACATCAACCAACTATGGATAATTATTTTACATATTTTATTTAAGAAATAAACAAATAGTTAAATTTCTAATTTATAATAAAACCTGCCTCCCGTGCAAACTATTCAACAGGTCAAACTTTGAAAGACCGACTAATGAGAGCAAGGTAGAATTGCATATAACACAGCGATGTGGCTACGCTTAGCCAACGGCTTTGTAAAAGTGCAGTGATGAAGGGGTAGAAGAGCTCCCAGACCTGTGTACTCTGTAATAAGGACACCCCAATTCTTGAAATTAATAGGGCCGATCTGATTAAAAAGGAAACTTCATAGGGTAAAGGGCACAAACAACATTTGGCATAGAGAGGAGTACGTACAGTCCTCATTCATGAGACCTCCATATGCCAGATCTGAACTGGGGCAAAGATTAAATTCATCCTCAATCGTCCAAGTCCAGTCCAAATTCTGTGTAGAGAGCCTTGGTGGTGACTCCTCTCACTGCAGCTGTAGATAAAACATGTCGTAATGCCCGGCATTAGTCACAGGTCAACGTATCACCGCACAGACGGCTTCTCACCCAGTTCCCCAATAGATATTCCTTCCAATGCAGACCACAGGAGGGCGACTTCCCGCACTGCAAAATGTTCCACAGAGAAAAATGCATCTCCTTTGTCCTACATGCATAAGACTTTACTGTTCTGCGATGGCCCTCTGTTATTCCTCATGGAAATATAAACATCAATAGATAATTGGGTGTTACCAGCCTTTAGGATGCAAGGCTAGATACTGAGACAATGTCTCATTGATAGGATGCATGGTAACACCAAGTTATCAGCTTAAGGGCTCATACATGCGAGAAACTCGGACGAGTCTCGCACATCAATACCCGGCACTCGGGAGCTGAGAGTGCGGCTCCATGAATTTCTATGCAGCCGCACATGCTCCGCTCCCTTGTGCCGGCGTCAGTGCCAGGTATTGACGTGCGAGACTCATCCGAGTTTATCGAATGTAAGTATGAGCCCCAAGTCTATATTTCCAGGAACAACAAGAGAGGGACAAGACAATGCAGAATTCTAAAAAAGGAGGCTCTTTGAGTGCTTATTTTCCCCCTCAAGAGGGCTTCTTCGAAAAGAAAAAAAAAAAAAAAATTTTTACAATTCCTTCCACTAGCAATTTTTTCTAAATGATAGACAACCCCTTTAAGAGGCAATTTTGGCCCACAGAACAATTTCTTTTAATGAAGCGGCCCCTCAATCTCTGCTGTGCCAGGCTGAGAAGGATCATGTGGCACAGCCCCTAAATTCACTGGCCGATTAGTATCTGCCACAGTGCCCCCTTAAAAGTTAGCGAGTCCAGCTGAACAATTACAAAGTTTGTGTTCGGGTACCAGAACAGTACCCAAACCGTAAATGGGGGCCCGAACATCCAGTGGTTGCCACGCTGTCATGTGCATGACAGCGCGGCAAACAGTTTCTGATCGGCAGCAAAATCATCACCACCAGTCAGAGCACCGCGGTTCCCAAGCTGTCAAGAGAACTGTGGCTGTTCCCTGGTTTCAGCTGATGAGACTACTGCTCTCATCAGCCGAGCCTGCTGCCGCTAACAACGAGAGCAGGAGCAACTGATGGGAGTATTCATCAGCTGGCGCCTGCACTGTAATGGAAAAAAAAAAAAAAAAAAAAAAAAAAAAGAAACGGCATGGGTTCCCCTACATTATTGAAAACTAGCCAGGCAAAGCTCACAGCTCTGTGCTGCAACCCTCAGATATCAGCTTTAGCAAGGTTGGTTATCAAGAATTTTGTTTTACTACAGGAGACGATAGCTTCAGTGGAGTTATGCATTAGGTGAGTATAACTTTATTTTGTAAATAACTTTTTTTATTTATAATAAAAGGACTTTAATATGGCTGTGTATTTTCCATGTAACTATAGGATTACTAATGGATAGGTGTCTTATAGACGTCCCTCCATTACTAATCCATGGGCTTGATGTCACCTGACAATACAAAGGCGAATATGACCCCCACTTGCCATCACTACAGGACAAGTGGGAAGAGTTGGGCAAAGCACCAAAATTGGTGTATCTAATAGATGTGCCCTTTCTGGGTAGCTGTGAGCTGCAATTTTTAGACCAGGGAGGCGGGGGGAAAATATCCATGGCCCCTTACCAGCCTGAGAATACCAGCCCCCAGCTGTCAGCTATAGCAAGGCTAGATGTCAAAAATGGGGGGGCCATACAGTTATTTCTTTTTAATTATGTATTAAAATAATTGATAACCAGCCTTGCTGAAGTCGACGGCTGCAACTCTCAGCTGTGAGTTTTGCCTGGTCGGTTATCAATAATAGAGGGAAACCCACAGCATTTTTATTATTATTTAACTTCAGCATGGGAGCTGCCTGATGAATACTCCAATCAGCTGCTCCTGCTCTCACTGTTATAGAGGCTGCAGGCGTCGGCTGAGAGCAGGAGCCTCATCAGCAGGCACCAGTGACCGGAGGTAATCTTTATAACTCCAATCACAGCTGCAGGCTCATGCTATAATTTGACAGCGTGGGAACCGCGGCTGTGTGACCGGCGGTAATGATTTTACCACCGATCAGAAGCGGTGTTTGCTGCGTTGTCATGGACATGACAGCGCATCAAACACCCGTAGTTCGGGGGGACCGAACCCAAACTTCCTGGTGAAGTCAGTGTTCGGTGTCTGTGCCCAAATAGGTGTTGGGTACAGACGCCGAACTTTACTGTTCACCCATCTCTAAAGAGAACCAGTCAGGATGATTTTACTACAGAAACAAGTGGTACGTTTGTATAGCTCCTAATACAACAATAAAAACTATACCCGTCTTGTAGTAATCTGATGTGCCAGCGCTGAGAAATCGAGATTTTAAGCAACAAGCAAATCAGACAGGAAGTGCAGTGAGGCGTGTCAACATTCAATATTAGCACGCCCTCAATGCACTGCCTGGCTAATTTGCATGTGTCTTCAAAGCTCAACATCTCAGTGCTGGCACATCGGATTACTACAAGACAGGTATAATTTTCATTGTTGTACTGGGACCGATACATCACTTTCAGTGGTTAAATCGTCTGGATGTTTAGGAGAATTCTTACCTAGACGCCCTAATAACATCTGTCCTGCATCTTTTAACTCATTGTATTCATGGAGTAGGGAGATGTGCTTGTCCAGTTCTTCTATGCAGAAGCCTCTGAAGAAAATAAATACTGGTAATGACACAGTTACTGTGGACCACTACTCATACACAAAAGGGTGAGGGGCGTTGTCCTATCGATCACTGTCATGACCTTTTTACTTACTCTGCTTCAAGTTTCCTTATTTCTTCATCCAAGAAGCTTTCCTTGTGCTTCAGGTCGGAGATCTTGCTCTGCAAATTTTCTTCATGAGCTGCCGGAGATTCGCTGACATTTGGAGACTGGACCTGCAGATAGATGGGTAAGAGCTTTGGTTACACCACATTCCTGCTCCTGACCTCAGATTGATGATGTCCTGGCTCAGCGCTGACCTCACAGTCATCATGCACACTGGGCTCAGGCAAGCAGTTTAGCTTTTTTTCCTCTCTACAGGGGCAGTGTGAATAGCTTCTCAAATAAAAACAAAAAAACACAGCGGCGATTATCTCTTGGAAATACATTTTCAAAGGTTTGAAAGCCTGGCGTCAGAGAGAGCGTGTGTTCAGCCCACAGATCCTAAAAACGATGGTGTGGATTGTTTTTCCGGGTGCCCTTTTGTGCAAGTAACAGTGCTACAGCCCTATTCTAGTGAATGGCTGCAGATCTCTGCACAGGCTTTCTGGGTGCTGCTACGCAGGGATCACTTAGAAAAGGGTGCAGCACGACACTGACATGAGGAGCCCTTTAATTTAAGCACTGGTGGGGGTCCCAGAGGTCATGAAGTGACGACGGGGATGATAACAATCCAGCCTCATATCCCGACTTACCGGCGATTTAAATCCACTGCGGCATCTTCCTCTACTTCCCAAAGGAGTTCTACATAAGACGCAGAAAAGATCGACAATTGGTACGGTAATCAGCAACATACTAACAGATACTGCTGACAGTTCTAAGGCGAACGCCGGTTCGTAACATTTGCACAAAACCTTTTTATTGCACATTATTTTAGAGCAAAAGCTTCACATGATCCATTGACTAAGATTGTTGCATTTCTGTCATATATAACCAACCCCCCCCTCCAAAAAAAAAAAAAAAAAATACACCCTACTTTACCACGTAACGTGCTCACACACATCCCAAGTGCGGAGTCATCCGCCATTGCGCTCTGGGCTGGGTTTGTACGGAGATCACTGTGCAGTAACCGTGACCCGAGAGCGCCGTTCCCCAGGTCAGAGCGGTGACGGCCATACCACCACACTGAGGTCATTTTTTTAACAAAAAAAAATGTAAATAAATAAAAAACTGGTTTGTGTGGTCATTTCCCCATTGTTGGAGCTGTGTGAGGTCACACGGCCAGATTACAATGGAGACCCCACCAAAATGCAGCATTTGTGAAGCTTCAGAGCTGCACTCCATAATGGTGACTGGTGCCAGCATTCCACGTGCTAATACCTGCGGAGACTGCCCCCGGGTCTGGGCGGCTGGGTGGGCGTCCCCCTCTGGGGAGCCCCCGGGCCACAGGGAGACTCCACCGTGCAGCCGCGCTCCTCCACACTCACAGGTCACGTGGCTGAGCGGAACAGAACGCTGTGTCTGTAGAGAGCTACAAGGTTCTATCAGCTGACTGGTCACATGACTGGGCTGGCAGGACACGCCCACATAATCTGAGTCATATCGGAGTCTAGTCCTCAGCAGCCACCAGAGGGCGCCTGGTCACACATTTCTGCACTCACTGCAGATTGCTGCATTGTGACAGTGTGCGACGCGATCCCAGCACCAGAGGGCGCCAGATTCCCACTCCGAATTGCTGGAGAATCTAGTGGTCACATGACCGCAGGTATGCAAATCACGTACTTCAGATCATGTGACCGCCCTGTAGCGGTGAGAATACCGGGAGCTGTGACAGGCTGGTTGTGACATTGCACACTGCTGCGATTTGGCTATTTTTCTATGTCCCTGGAAAACCCTTAGGGTGTGTGCACAAGCTGCGGATTGCTCTGCGGATTTCAGAAAAACTGCAGGTAAATCTGTTATGGGTAGCGATGCACCAGCGATCCCGACAACGATATGGATCGCTGGTACATCGCTAAGGCCTCTTTCACACTTCAGTTTTTTGCATCAGTTATAATCCGCCAAAAAGGCGGACAAGCGGATCCGTTCTCAACTGATGTGAACGGATGGCACAGGATCCGTTTTCAGACGGATCCTGAAAATGAAGAAATTTAAAGGAATCGCTGGCCGAGAGAGAGAGAGAGAGTTTTTTTTTGTCCGGCACCCAGAAAGAAATTCGGGTTAAATCAGTGTTTGCAGGATCCGCCAGAGAAAAAAACGTTACAAGCTCCGTTTTGAAATTTTTCAGGATGGTGACGGACAGCAACTTTTGGCGGATCCTCACAAAAAACGGATGCAACGGACAGCAATCCGTCACAATCCGCCATTAATGCAAGTCAATGGGAAAAAAACGGATCCTCAAAAAAAATTTGAGGATCCGTTTTTTTTCAAAACCTGGCGGATTGTGACTGATTGTAAAAAACGGAAGTGTGAAAGAGGCCTAAGTGGTCGCTAGTGAGCTGCCACTCAGGCAGATCTCACCAGCGACATCGCAGGGGACGGGGATCGCTACTTACCTGTCACACCAGGCGATCCTGCGTCCTCCCGCCCGGCTCCACGCTCGTCTCTCCACAGGAAGCGCCCGACGAGAAATGGCCCAGGCCGTTCTTGCGCGATCAGCGATCATCGCGGGGGAACCGGTCGGAGGTAAGTGTCACATGTAGCGATATCGCTGCTACGTCACAAAATCAGTGACGTTACACTGATATTGCTAGCGATATTACTATGTGTAACGGGCCATGATCTGCAGTTTTTCTGCGGTTTTGCCTGCGGTTTTTCCCTTCGGTTTGACACCTGGTCATTGAACAGGTGCCAAACCGCAGCGGAATCCGCACAAAGAATTGACATGCTGCAGATTGTAAACCGCAGCAAATCCGAGCGGAATAATCCGCAGCATGTGCACTGCAGTTTTCATTTTGCATTGATTTTAATGGTACTTTACACCACAGCAGAAACTGCTGCGGATCTGCAGGACCAAAACCGCTGTGGATCCGCAGCGTGTGCACACACCCTTATGGTAAGTAGTGAGCGCCTCCTTGTGGCAAGCTGCAGATAGAACATTATCATAGCTTTTTATAGCATCACATAAACCAACAACTCAAAGAACTTGGTCAGAGCATCTCCTGAATGGGGTCTTCTGGGGTGTTCCCTGTGTATGGCGGGTTTTGTGGGGTGTTCCCGGTATATGGTGGGTCTTGTGGGGTGTTCCCAGTATACGGCGGTTCTTTTGTGGTGTTCCTGGTATACGGAAGGTCTTGTGTGGTGTTCCCTGTATATGGGGGGTCTTGTGGGGTGTTCCCTATGTATGGTGGGTCTTCTGGTTGTTCCCTATATATGGCGAGTCTTCTGGGTGTTAACTATATATGGTGGGTCTTCTGGGGTGTTCCCTGTATATGGTGAGTCTTGTGGGGTGTTTCCGGTATTCAGCGGGTCTTGTGTGGTGTTCCTGGTATATGGTGGGTCTTGTGGGATGGAAACATCTGTAAGTTGTGATTTATCCAGAATATTATGCCTTTCTTTGCCTGTGGAGTAATTATTATTATTTAGTTACATAGCACCATTAATTCCATGGTGCTGTACATGAGAAGGGGTTACATACAAAGTTATAGATATCGTTAACAGTAAACAAATTTACAATGACAGACTGGTACAGAGGGGAGAGGACCCTGTCCTTGCGGACTTACATTCTATGGGATAGCGGGGAAGAGACAGGAGGTCGGGGGTGCAGCAGCTCTGTTGGTGATGAGGCGGCGGCTCGAGCGGTGGTGAGGCGGCAGAATGGTTATTGCAGACTGTAAGCTTTCCTGAAAAGATGGGTTTTCAAGTTCCATTTGAAGGATCTGAGGGTTGTGGATAATCTGACGTGTTGAGGTATGGAATTCCAGAGGATAGGGGATATTCGGGAGAAATCTTGGAGGCGGTTGTGTGAGGAACGAATAAGTGTGGAGGAGAGTAGGAGGTCTTGGGAGGATCGAAGATTACATGAGGGAAGATATTGGGAGATTAGTTCAGAGATATAGGGAGGGGAAAGGTTGTGGATGGCTTTGTAGATCAGTGTTAGTTTGAACTGGATTCGTTGGTGAATTGGGAGCCAGTGGAGGGATTTGCAGAGGGGAGAGACAGGGGAGTAGCGAGGAGAGAGGTGGATTAGTCGGGCAGCAGAGTTGAAGACAGGCTGGAGTGGTGCAAGAGAGTTAGGGAGGCCATAGAGGAGAGTGTTGCAGTAGTCAAGACGGGAGATAATGAGGGCATGTACAATAGTTTTAATAGATTGAGGGCTGAGGAAGGAACGGATTCTGGAAACATTTTTTAATTGGAGGCGACAGGAGGTGGCAAGAGTTAGGACGTGTGGTTTGAAGGACAGGGCAGAATCGAGAGTTACTCCGAGGCAGCGGATTTCAGGTGCGGGAGAGTGCGTGACGCCGTTTACCATAATAGATAGATCGGGTAGGGAAGATACGTGAGATGGAGGAAAGATAATGAGTTCAGTTTTGTCTATGTTGAGTTTTAGGAAGCGAGAGGTGAAAAAGGAGGATATGGCTGATAGACACTCCGGGATTCTGGACAGCAGAGAGGTGACATCTGGGCCAGAGAGGTAGATCAGAGTGTCATCTGCATACAGGTGGTACTGGAAGCCATGGGACTTTATAAGTTGTCCTAGGCCAAGTGTATAGATGGAAAAAAGTAGGGGCCCCAGGACAGAGCCTTGGGGGACTCCAACACAAAGCGGGCGGGATAAGGAGGTAGTGTGGGAGTGGGAAACGCTGAATGTGCAGTCAGAAAGGTATGAGGCAATCCAGGACAGGGCAAGGTCTTTGTTGCCAAGGGAAGAAAGAATCTGTAGCAGTAGGCAGTGGTCAACTGTGTCAAAGGCAGAGGACAGGTCAAGAAGGAGAAGGATGGAGGACTGTCTGTTAGCTTTGGCTGTGTGTAAGTCATTAGTAATTTTGGTCAGGGCAGTTTCAGTGGAGTGGTGGAGGCGGAAGCCAGATTGGAGGATGTCAAGGAGGGAGTTAGATGAGAGGTGGGAGGAAAGTTGAGCATGGACATGCTGTTCAAGGAGTTTGGAAGCAAACGGGAGCAGTGATATGGGGCGATAGCTGGGCATAGCAGTTGGGTCAAGGTTTGATTTTTTGAGGATGGGTGTTATGGTGGCATGTTTGAAGGCAGAGGGGAAGGTACCAGAAGATAGGGTTAGGTTGAAGAGATGGGTTAGGGCTGGAATGATCATGTTAGTGAGGTTGGGGAGCAGGTGGGAAGGGATGGGGTCAAGTGCACAGGTGGTGAGGTGTGATTTGGAAAGGAGATGAGTAAGCTTTCCTTCAGTGATGTTGGACAGGGAGGTTATTAGGAAAGGGCAGAGGTCTGGTATGTGGAGTGGTTGGGGTGGTGGAATAGTAAAGGTTTGCCGATCTTGTTTTTGAAGTAGGTGGCAAAGTCCTCAGCAGAGATGAGTGGAGTTGGAGGTGGCAGTGGTGGGCGGAGGATTTAAATGTGCTGAACAGTTGTTGTGGGATAATGAAGATACAAGGTTTGTGAAATAGGTCTGTTTAGCAGAGGTGAGGGCTGATTTGAAGGCAAGTGTAGCTTGTTTGAAATCAGTGAAGTCGTCTGGCAGGGGTGTTTTCTTCCCGCTCCGCGACCCTGGATGCTTGTCGAAGTTTTTTGGTGAGGTTGTTGTGCCAGGGTTGCCTATTGGTTTGTCGCACTTTGCCATGCATCAGAGGGGCGACTGAGTCTATGGCTGATGTGAGGGTGGTGTTGTAGAAAGCGGTGGCACTGTCCGTGTTGTGGAGTGAAGATATGGAGGACAGAGGTAGAAGAGAGTCTGTGAATGTCTAGGTGTGCGAGTTTTCTGCGAGGATGTGCTAGTGGCTGGACATGGGGGGCAGGTGAGGACAAGGATGAGAAGGTGACTAGATGGTGGTCAGATAGACAAGGGGGAAGGGAACAGAGGCAGGTGAAGATGAGGTCTAATGTGTGTCCATCTGTGTGGGTGGCTGTGGAAGACCACTGAGTAATAGAAGCTGCTGGTGGGTCGCCCTCCCAGGGCTATGGGGTACTCGGTACAGGGCCGATCTCAGCGGGATGTCACGGCAGTGGTGACCCGGTCCATGGCCCTGGGCGCCCAATTAATAGGGGAGATTAAATGGTGAAATGTAGTGGATTAAATGAATAGTTCGTGACGCCACCTGTGGTGTTCAGCAATTGAGATGTTAAACCGACGCTGCATGCAGATCCTCTGGGACTGGTGGTGTGGTGCAGCAAAGATGATGAAGCTCCCCACAGGAGCTGTAGTCTCAGGGCAGTGTAAAGGAGATGATAGTTGGGAGACGTGAATGGTGCAGTGTTGGGGATGTTGGTGCCGGAATGAATAGAGGACACAAGGCCTGTAGTTCCAAAGCTTTACTCACAGTCTGTTGTACAAACAGGTGCCTGCCTCCGCGCTGTGTCCTCCGGGTCAGGGGCTCACTCAACCTCCAAGCAAGATGGGATGCTCCCTTCCAACACTCCGCCAACATGTGCCTTTCTGAACGTCTCCTCTATAGCGCCTTTGAGTGAAGTACTCCCAGTACTGAGTTACACTGGAGTTCCTCCTATCAGATGTTCCCAAGAACTATACTTGTACGGCAGACAGCTGTAGCCTGCTTTGGGGACTCCTTACTCCTAAGTCCCGGCTCACTATCCAAGTTGCTGTTGTGCCCCCAAGTCTTAGATGGGAGTAGTGCATTTACAGCTCACTACTTCACCGGTGTCTGCTGTAGGACCCTTAGTATCCATACAACCTCGGGGACCGGGCCCCGGCCTTGCGCTTAGAACTTCTAGGCAGGGTTCTCTTCTAACCCACGTCCTCTGTTCCTTTTTACTCCAACATTCCGTACTAGTCTTTTCCTTCTTATAGAAGATCAGGGTTTCTGTTCAATGTCTTTCTCTTTCCTTCCTTTCCCGTTCCAGCTGACCCAGGTCACTGAGATCTGCTGCAGCACCTCCTTCTTCCATCCCTCTCCCAGGGATCTTCTCTCCTCCACTCTCCACTCAACTCACTGACTGACTGACTGACTTCAACTCCTAAACGTTCCCGCTCTTTTATGTATTCTAACTTCACCCGCCTCCCAGCACGTTTCGTGTTCCAAGCAGGGAGCCACCAAAGGTGCTCTGCTACACTCCAAGCAGGGAGTCACAATGTGGCTTTGCTACATTACTTTGTGATGATGGGTGCAGGTGTTGGAGCGTGGTCAGGAGCCTCCAACTTACCTGGATGGTGGGGCACCACACCTCAGGAGGAGGTGCAGTACCTCTGTGGCGCCTGAACCCTCAGAGGCGCCACACTTGTCTTCTCCGGTTTCTTAGCTCCTATTCTCATAACATCAGATGATCAGTAAAACACAAAGTCATCAGATGAGCTGCGCTGCTGGCACTGAAGAGATTAGACTGCATTCACACCTGCAGAGATAGAGACGCCTTTCTACAGTGATAAAACCCTGTGTCTCAGGAAGGACTGATCCCTTTGTCAGGAATTTACACCAACTGGCGTTGTCCATTTGCCTTGCCAGGTGCACAGCCCACGCGTACTCCCTAGACCCAATAGCCAAAAAATAGTAGAAGTCTAGGACCAAGATATTGATGAGCCCGGAGATATTGGGACAGGTGATCAATATGGTGCTGATCTGCAGTACCTCACAGCGACTACGACACCGTGTCTGGCGTGCCGTGTACATCCAGCCGTAGCGGGAGCGGCAGCCAGGTGACCGGAGACCGCCCGGCGTCAGCCCCCCAATCTGGTATCGACGACCTTCCATAAGAATAAACCATCAATATCTGCCCTCCGTGCTCCTAAACGGGAAAAATACATGAGTACAAAATTATCGGGGCATAAGAGTCCGATCTATGAAAGTAGAAATGATTTCCCACATACTTTAAAAATGAATAAAAAGTGGCTAAAACATCGTACACGCCCCAACATGGTCTCCATAAAAAAAACTACAACTTGGCGCAAAAAACAGCAAAAAGCCTATCGCTCAATGGATAGGGCGAGCACTGCGGACGCACGCTACTGCTCAGGAAAGAGCGTGCTGGGACTTGTAGTTTTCCCAACATGGCACATACTGTGTGACCAGCGGAAAAAGGGTAAATTTCACTGTTTTTTTTAAGAAAAAAGTCCCTCCGCTATAAGCCTGGTGTGGACATGGCTTTTTTATATTTCTAATTTTTTTTTATCCCAATGATGGGGGGAAAAACTTGCAGTAAACCTCCAAAAGAACAGACATGCGGTGTTTATAATGTACTCTTTTTTTTTTTTGCAGACGGCCCGGCGTGTAAACACAGCACAGGCCTTTCATCCTCCTGCGGACACAGTGATAGGCTATTAGGCTGATGGCAGGGCCCAGTGTGCACATTCCTACACTTCCCGACTGTTGGTACCGCCCACTATCCCCACGTCGCCTCCTGGGATGGTACAGCTGGCAGTGACGTCACGGGGAACGCGCCTAGCTCGGGTGTGCGCGCAGGCGCGGTGTATTGTGGGCCCGCGGTGACGTGTTCCCCCCGGCCGGACCCAGGATGGCTGACGATAGACAGCACAAGCTGGCCTCGGCCCGGAGGAAGGTAAAGGACGTGACGGAACCCCGGGGACTGCGTGGCGGACACTGGTTACCGGGTCACTGTGGGCGTGAGGCCAGAGACAGGAGACAGTGGGAGGTGGCAGCTGCGGAGTGTTCGGTGCCATGACAGCAGGGTGTGCACCCATAATAGGGAGGTGGTGGGCACGGGCTGGCAGTCACTATGTATTGGACTCCATCACATGATGCCACTTTGTACCTTGCAACTTTATTTGTCGCAGCATGGGAGGCGATGGCCAGGTCATGTGACCGTGCCAGGTCCTATGGAGGGCAGTGGCTGCAGACCCTATAGTGCCACCTGTCACCGACACCCCCTATATTATCGCTGGAGCTTATGCCAATCAGAGAGGCGGTGACCTCCTGAGTGTCACGTGATCACAGACTGGGGGCTGCTCAGATTAGAGCTGGACGTTCGTGTTGTGATATGACTGCCAGGAAGTACTACAGAGGAATGTAGTGGTGCGCCACTCTGACTCTCCAGGGACGCACACATGGGTTATTCTCATAAGACCCCATTAAAAATGATACTCTGCGTTTGGTGTCAAGCCGACCACACTTGTATATCTGATTGTGACTGTGTTGGGGGCTGCCTTACTTTCTGGGGATTTCCAAAGGCCCCCATACTCGTTAGATGATCAGCCACCCAACTAATTAATATAGGGGTGTCTCAGCAGATGATGGGGAGGATCAGGCAGATGGATTTCAACATTTCCAATTATATTTATCATCAAGAGAGATGGGGGAGAGATAGATGTCTCTTATTCCCCTCTCCTGTGTGACCGCATATAACAAGGGCAGAATAAGTATAGGAGTCAGGAGGAATAGCTGATGGCAATGTAAGGTGTATTGCAAGTCCAAAAAGAAAGTTACCCCCCTCCGCTACATGCTCTGTACAGCAATCTCTTGATATGCACGGTATGCACTGCATTTGACACAGTTGACCACTGCCTCCTACTACAGATCCTCTCCTCCTTCGGCATCAAAGGCCTTGCCCTATCCTGGATCTCCTCATACCTTTCCAACCGCACATTCAGCGTCTCCCACACCACCTCCTCATCCCACCCTCTCTCTGTTGGAGTCCCCCAAGGCTCTGTTTTAGGACCCCTACTCTTCTCAATCTATACACTTGGTCTGGGGCAACTCATAAAGTCCCACGGATTCCACTACCACCTTTATGCTGATGACACTCAGATCTACCTCTCTGCCCCAGACGTCACCTCACTGCTGTCCAGAATCCCAGAGTGTCTATCAGCCATATCCTACTTCTTCTCCTCTCGGTTTCTCAAACTCAATGTAGACAAATCTGAACTGATCATCTTTCCTCCATCTCACAGATCTTCTTTACCCGACCTAGCTATAACAATTAATGACATCACACTTTCCCCAGTACCAGAAGTCTGCTGCCTCGGAGTAACCTTTGACTCTGCCCTGTCCTTCAAACCGCACATCCAAGCTCTTTCTACCTCCTGTCGCCTCCAGCTCAAAAATATTTCCAGAATCCGTCCTTTCCTCAACCCTCAATCTGCTAAAATGCTTGTGCATGCCCTCATCATCTCCCGCCTCGACTACTGCAACATCCTTTTCTGTGGTCTCCCTGCTAACACCCTCGCACCTCTCCAGTCCATCCTTAACTCTGCCGCCCGACTAATTCATCTCTCTCCTCGCTACTCCTCTGCTTCTCCCCTCTGCAAATCTCTTCACTGGCTCCCATTCCCTCAGCGTATCCAGTTCAAATTACTAATACTGACCTACAAGGCCATCTATAGCCTGTCTCCCCCATATGTCTCTGAACTAATCTCCCGATACCTTCCCTCACGTAATCTCCGGTCCTCCCAAGACCTCCTTCTCTCCTCCACACTTATTCACTTCTCACTCAACCGCCTCCAAGACTTCTCCCGAATAGCCCCTATTCTCTGGAATTCTTTGCCCCAACAAGTCCGATTATCAACCACATTTGGATCCTTCAGACGGAACCTGAAAACCCACCTCTTCAAGAAAGCCTACAGCCTGCAATGACCCCGCTACCTCCTTCTCTCTCACCACTACCGGTGATATCACCTCAACCAACACCGGAACTGCTGCAACCCACCAACCTACTGTCTCCTTCCCCACCATCCTGTAGCATGTAAGCCCGAAATGGCAGGGTCCTCTCTCCCCTCTGTATCAGTCTGTCATTGTTAGCTTGTTTACTGTAAGTGCTATCTGTAATTTGTATGTAACCGCTTCTCATGTACAGCACCATGGAATCAATGGTGCTATATAAATAATAATAATAATGATATGTACACAGTGACTGCACCAGCAGAATAGTGAGTGCAGCTCTGGATTATACTACAGGATGTAACTCAGGATCAGTAATGTAGGTACACACTCAGTGCACCAGCAGAATAGTGAGTGCAACTCTGGAGTATAATACAGGATGTAACTCAGGATCAGTACAGGATAAGTAATGTATGTATACAATGACTGTACCAGCAGAATAGTGAGTGCAGCTCTGGAGTATAATACAGGATGTAACTCAGGATCAGCACAGGATCAGTAATGTATGTACACAGTGAATGCAGCTCTGGGGTATAATACATGATGTAACTCAGGATCAGTAATGTATGTACCCAGTGACTGCATCAGCAGAATAGTGAGTGCAGCTCTGGGGTATAACACAGGAGGTAACTCAGGATGAGTACAGGATCAGTAATGTAATGTATGTACACAGTGACTGTACCAGCAGAATAGTGAGTGTAACTCTGGAGTATAATACAGGATGTAACTCAAGATCAGTACAGGATCAGTAATGTATGTACACAGTGACTGCACCAGCAGAATAGTGAGTGCAGCTCTGGAGTATAATACAGGATGTAACTCAGGATCAGTAATGTAATGTATGTACACAGTGACTCCACCAGCAGAATAGTAAGTGCAGCTCTGGAGTATAATACAAGATGTAACTCAGGACCAGTACAGGATAAGTAATGTATGTACACAGTGACTCCACCAGCAGAATAGTGAGTGCAGCTCTGGGGTGTAATACAGATATTATTACTCGGGATCAGTAGAAATGCTCTTTGTGGAGATGATGTTGGTAATGGTGATATAAACGCTCTCAGGGGCCAGACACCTGGAGGTTTACAGGGATTATCATCGTCTGGTTTATGTAAGCTTTGTTTTTTTACAATTGGCCCATTGTGCTAGTAAATAAAACATTGTGTGTTTTCTGCAGTGTAGGGCTTTAGGAAATGTCGGCTCGGGTGTTGGGGTTGGTGGTGACAGCCGTGTCCCTCCCACAGTTACCTCTTGTGACTGTCCAGCTATGAACCTGTGGGCGGCCCTCCAGGCTTACATTACATATTATCAGATCCATTTTACATCAGTTTGTGCCTCTTTAGATCTGATCCGTCGGTGATCTCCGGCCTCTCCTGCACGTCTATAACTGCATTTTGATGTGGCAGGAGCTGTAGTCAACGTGGCTGCAGCAGTTATTCTTGACTTTTTTCAGTCATCCCACATTACAGTCAGACTCTCCCCAACCTGGAAAAGGTTGATAACAGAGAACACTAGATTGTTTGTCTATAGACTCTATTTAGTTCTTGATTGATTTTCTATGTTCTTTTCCAAAGACACAACAACCATAGAAATCCAGTCTGCCAAAAGGACAACCAAAGAGCATAAAAGTACAGAATCGGGGGACCGACTGTCTCAAGAAACTACCAAGAGATCCATATAATAAAAAATAGGAACAATCTCACCCATTAGGTAGGAACTAGGACCTCCAAAGTTGTGAAATAATCTCCTATGGAGCAAAGGCATTACACCGTAGGGACAGACATCCATGTCAGGGAGTAAGAATCAATATGCTGTTCCAAGTAGGGACCGTCTCCCAGTGCATTTCATTCCACTAAGACTCATCAGGGGATATGGCAGCAAAGACAGGAGAGCTCCACCAGGTCAGGTATTACTCAAGAGCCTCCCAAGGGGAGAGGCTCTTAAGTAATACCTGACCTGGTGGAGCTCTCCTGTTTTGGCTGCCATACTCCTCGTGAGATGAAACGTGTTGGGAGACGGTCCTGCTTCCTACCTAATGGGTGAGATTGTTGCTATTTTTTATGATATGAATCTCTATTTATTTGTGGAGCATAGTGGGCATTGGGCCCCCTATGTCTACTAGGTCTATTTTACTGCATTTCCAATGGTACTGGTATTGGTAGTTTCTCGATAGACAGTCGGTCCCCCCGATTCTGTGCTTTTATGCTCTTTGGTTGTCCTGTTGGGTGACTTTTATTTCGATGGTTGTCTTGGTTGCGTCTTTGTTTAATATTTACCATTACTGTTATGTTTTAAGTTCCCTATTTTTGCTACCTTCTCTAAATGATACTGAGGGATCCACACTTTTTGATTGATTTATTTACACTTTGAATTGCTTATTTATGTTCTTTCCATTGTCTTTATAGCTAAAGGAATATCAGCAGAAGACGACTCCACCAGCTCCTGTGGGCGGCAAGAAGAAGAAAAAGGGAAAAGAATCCAACAGCCATCCTGACACCCCCAATCGTCTTTCTCCAGACCCAGTAAGGCAAAGCATCACCTGGCGTCATTCACTATATACAAATAATGCATCAAACTCCTTTGCAGGATACTTTTTAGGGGGCATCTGATTGAAGCGCTCCATGGCCTTTTCTATGTCTCTTAGTAATGCAGACGTATGTATATAGAGAACTTCCAACCCAGCTTGATTAGACTGCTGCAGCCAGGACCACTCTTTTAAAGAGTGAATATAGAAACTTGACACACACAGTATGTATGGTTTCCAGTGAAAAAATGATTTTTAATATACAGTACATACAGTATAGACGTTTCGGTCACATTGACCTTCATCACAGCACTATGTATTGTACTGCTGTCATTTGCATAATGCTCAAAAGAGGGAGAGCCAAAAGGTAAGTGGTCCCCCCGGGGGGACCACTTACCTTTTGGCTCTCCCTCTTTTGAGCATTATGCAAATGACAGCAGTACAATACATAGTGCTGTGATGAAGGTCAATGTGACCGAAACGTCTATACTGTATGTACTGTATATTAAAAATCATTTTTTCACTGGAAATCATACATACTGTGTGTGCCAAGTTTCTATATTCATATGATTACGGACTAGGATCCTACTTGTTGCACCACCACTTTATAGCTGTGCTAAACGGTTTTGTGTTATAACACTCTTTTAAAGAGAACCTGTTACCTGACTCGTAGAGCCCAAATGATATGCAGAATGACTCAGAGCCTGGCTGGAGATGAGATCTGTCCGGCTCTTCCCAATGCTGGTCTAGGTGATTGACAGATCTTTTGCTGTATTCTAAAATGCTGGAGCATTTCAGAGTAAAATATACCTGGCTGCAACCTTGCTGCCTGCGGTCAGGGCAGCATGAAGAAGGTGATGGGTTCCTTTTTAGCTGGAGCTGTGCTGTAGTTCCCCGCACACTGGGATGCCCGGGCGACGATTTGCAGGGGTAAGGTTAACACTGCTACACCAGGGCTGTGGCATTTTCGCTGGTAGGGGTTCAGTAGCTTGGACCTCCACAGGTATATCTTAGTGGCAACAATAAGTCTGGGGTAACAAGTTCACCTATCCATAGGATGGGCGATATCTTTTAGATCGGTGGCAGTTTTACCTCCGTCCAGAACTGGGCACCTCTGTCCCGGTTTTCATGGAGCTGCAGTGCACATGTTTGACCCTCCCTCCATTTATTGTCCAAGGGATTACCAGAGAATGATGAGTGTTGTAGTCCGTTATCTCTGGCAGTCCCATAGACAGTGAATAGAGCTGTGGCGGATCTTTTACGCTACCTCTCCATGCAGATATGTCCTGTCCTGGCGAACAATAGTAGGGCTCTATATTGTTCCAGTGATTACTTCTCACACTCACTATATGATTTTCTCTCCATCTGTACCCAGGTGTAACCACCCTAAGGGGTATTGATGAGAACGCAGCATCCGAAGTATTTCAGCAGTGATACTTTCACTCTCATATTCTGGGTATTTACACTCTATATCAGAGGGGAATGCTTTGTCTTGAGACCCCTTCTACTGATGTCCTGGTAATAACCTTGCAGGGCTGTGAGGGACTGTACCTTCCCCATTGTCCTACACAGGGGCTGTTTATGGTGGTCTGCACTCAGTTGCTGACTGCCTCCAGTTGTCATTTGGCATCAGTGTCCGATATGGCAGCTGCTGTGTGTAATCTGGGGTGCGCTGCTGTGTACCTTGCTCTCCCCTTTCTGCTCATCTGCCTTTTTTTCCCCTTCTTTCTTTTCTCACTATCTTCAGATTGAGGCCATTTTGAAGGGGCTGGTATCAGATCTTCATAGATCCAATGGGGTTTCCCTCCCCGGTTTGGGAGACATGAAGGTGAGCTAAACGGGGAGCTGCTGCCATTTTGCTCTGGCTTTGCCTGTGCTTCCCTACCCTGTGCCCCTGTTGCTTGCCCAGCTATTTTACGTGGTCCATTTATTTAAATTTTCTCCCTCATGGTCATCGTTCATTGTTGTCCATTGGTCCAGATGAGACGTGTACCCTTTTATTTATTTTGATCCCCTTTCAATCGTTGTGCTGTATTTATTGTGGTTCATCACTAGACAGCGCTAGCGGTCGTGCTTTACTGCGGCAGTGTTATTGTGTGTAGTGTAATACTGCCATGTTCTCTCTATAGGGGGCTTTATGTTACTACTACTATGTTACTATACTATACATTTATTTTTTATTTTTTATTTTTTTTAACATACCAGGCAACCGCCCCCTCCATGTATTGGTAGGCTGTGAGCGGTTGTTTCATCGGTATTCTTGCACCTGTGTTGCCATCTTAATTATATCCTGATAGTGCATTTGTCTGGAGGCCTGGACAGGTAAACCTTTTTGCTCTTTTGCTGTTTTCTATTATTGGAGGATTTTTAAGTCCTCTTTCTGTGCTATTTCACTACTATACAATAATGCAGCAAGTGGCGCTGATGACGTCCACTGGCAGGTGGTCTGCAGGACATATATAGTGACGTATTGTGCCCCCGCTTTATATACTGGGGTGTAGGACAGGACGTTATCAGTCTTGCTCGCCTTTTCATGTGGCAGTGAAAGGAGTCAATACATCTCGTGTAGTTTTTTTAATACATTGGTATATTACAGGCCCGCGCTGAGTAGCCAAGCAACCTTTGTCCCCTATGTACTGAGGAAGTACAAGGGCTGGTGGCAGCAGCTGGAAGGCGGGATGTCGTCCTTAGTACATTCCAGTGCAAATTTATTTCCCCCCTGAAGTGCCATTTATTACACATGATCGTCTTTATGGAGCTGAGGACATTGCTTCTAAAGAATGTATGATTGCTGGGTGGGTTTGGGGTTCAGCATAGTCAATCAATCAGTGGTAGTGAGCATGTGCAATCACAGCGCCATTCGTTGTTTTATACAGGTGGTCGCACATGCTCAATACAGCTATTGTCACACAGGGAACTCTGGATCATCTGCTCTCAGGATCAGTGGGGGTCTCGGCAGCAGAATTCCCACCAATCATACAGTCCCGGTCAGAAGTCAAGACACACCTGCTGATCTTACTGGAATGTGCACATTGTAGATTTAGACTGAAGGAAGGCACAAATATGGAAACGAGGAGTAAAGAAACGCATGTGAGACACACCAGAATGTGTCACTCCTAAAAACCCTCACTCCCCCCTTTTTACTCAGCCGACAGCTTTAGCACCCCCTTGGCTTCTCTTCTGCACCTTTATCAGGTCATTGCATTTATTTTTTTTACTTTAAATATTTTTATTGGGTTTTAACAACATTGATATGAATACAGGACATTCCAGTTGCGTTCAGTAATAACAATTTAAAGTTGACGGTTGTTAATAAGTTATTGTTAATCATTAGAATGCAAGTATAATCAGCCTGATGCAGTAATATTATAAGCTCTTGCATGAACCAAATCCGTGTGTGTGTGTGTGTGTGTGTGTGTGTGTGTGTGCGTGTGTGCGCGTGCGCGCTAGAGGAATGGTGAGAAGAGAAAAAGCAAAAAATACTTATTGAAACCAGCACTTCAGAGGAGATCACTACCATGACATTCTATTTTAAAGGGGCTATCCGGTCAAAACCGATAAGTCTGCAGGTACTCTGTGCGACTTCAGACTTGTGAATCCCCCCCCAGTGCACTCACTGGGCGCTGCAGGGATTTGCCAGTTTCTGACCTGAGAACGGCAGTGATATATGCGTTATACATACTCCCAGGCAGAAACAATCCAGTGTTTGCGGCCTTGCTCCATGCACTTGTATTGAGCAATGTCGCACCACGTCTAGTGATGTGGCCGTCCAGTGGGCGAGGTCTCTCTCTCTCGCGAGGCCGCACCCACTTATCGGGTTCTGCCCGGGCATATGTATAATGCATACATTAATGCTGTTGCCTGCTCAGAAACAGGCAAATCCTCCCAGTGCGCTGGGGGTATTCATAAGTTTGCAGTCACACAGTGACTGCAGAGTTATCATATTAGACCGGACAACCAGATTGCGAGGTCATTCCCCCTCACTGAACAATATCCAACATATCAATTGGCAATGAAAAGCTTCAAGGAAATTGCTTCCAACAGTCTTGAGGGAATTCCCAGAAGTGCTGAGCACTTGTCAGCTGCTTTGCCTTCACTTTGTGTCCAACTCATCCCTAACTATCTCCATTGGGTTGTGGTTGGGTGATTATGTAAATCTCCATTGGGTAGAGGTTGGGCGATTCTGAAGGCCATGTCTTCTGACGCAGCACTTGGTGGTTGTCTTGTTTTCGTCCTTCAGTAGTTGCAAGAAAGCCACTATTCGACCATAAAGGCCACTTCTGGACAGTTGATGTTGAGATTGAGGAATATTATCTGAGTGCCTGTTATTCTGAGGTTGGTAATGCTGATGAACTTATCCTCTGCAGCAGAGGTCAGTCTTGGGTTTCCTTTCCTGGGATGGTCCTCACAAGAGTCAGTTTCAAAAAAGCAAACAATGGTGTTTCTTTGCATTTTGGATACCTTCAAAGTTATAGGAATTTTCCTTGTTGACTAACCTTCATACCTTTCTAAAGTAATGGACTGTCATTTTTCTCTAATTACTGTATTTTTCGCGTTAGAAGACACTTTTTCCCCCCAAATTTGGGGGGGGGAATGGGGGTGCATCTTATAATGCTTATATACCTTACCTGTACCGGTGCTGCAGGCTGGGATGAGGGGGTCTCTGGCGGAGCTGTGGGCGTGTCCGGCTCTGCTGTCCGGCGGGGGGGGCTCTGTCGACCTTTTGTGAAAGGCCAGAGCCCCCCGCAGTTCTGTGGTTTCCTGTGTGGTGGACTCCTTGAAAATGGCAGCCGGGGGGGTGGCGCATGCGCAGATGGAGATCTCGGGAGATGAGATTTCAGTGCACTGCACATCGGACACCCCCTCATCCCAGTCTGTGGCCTGCAGCATCACCCCACTCCTGCCTCCTCTAGCAATGACCTTGGGACCCCGCTTCACTGCAGCTACAATCCCTGGTAAGCAATAAGGCTATGTGCACACGTAGTTTTAGGTGCTGCAGATTTTTCCCCGCGGATTTGGAAAAATCCGCAGGTAAATTCTCAGGTCAAAAGACCTGCGGTTTACCTGCGGATGAGACTGCGTTTTAGCCCTGCGGGTTTCACACCTCTACAATGGAGAAGGTGTGAAACCGCTGCGGATTCCGCACAAAGAATTGACATGCTGCGGATTTGAACCCGCAGCACATCCGCGCGGAAAAATCCGCAGCATGTGCACTGCGTTTTTCAGTTTATCATTGAAAACAATGGTACTGTACAACGCAGCTAAATCTGCTGCGGACCCGCAGAGCCTGAAACGCTGCGGATCCGCAACGTATACACATGGCCTAAGACGCATGGATTATAAGAAGCACCACCAATTTATTAAAAAAAAATCTCGTATTTTTCTCCTGACAACTTGGGTTGTGTCTTATAATCCAAAAATACGATACTTGTTTGATTCTCGCCATTTTCTGGATTGGAACCATTGTGGAATGGTTAAGCACTGTATGGAGCTATGAACCAACATGGCCTCCGCAAAACACCTGATGGTCAGTGACTCCGTGAACTGCTGATGAGGCATTCCTGTTCATTGTAGCCATTTCTGGTGATTACCTGATGAAACTGCTGGAGAGAATGCCAAGGTACATTGTAAAGCTGTCCTCCGAGGAGTGTAAGGTGTATCACACATTCTGATGTGTTTCTTTACTCCTTGTGTTCATGTGTCTCTGAGGTTTTGCTGCTTTCAGTCTGAATTTATAAGTGCACATTCCAATACAAACAAGGATAATCATTCCATGATCGAGTGTCCAAACTTTTGATGTGTACTATACATTTGTCATGTATCCTGTGGATTGGTATTGGAACACCATTTTTCTTAGCTGCATTTACAATCTTAAGGTAATATAGGGGATTTGTCATCAGGCGGCAGCTGTCCCTTTTGCGGGTCTCCCCCTGTTACGTGTTGTCGCCTGGGCCTCTACCTCGGATGGATTATTTTCATGCTCTCGGGCCTGACGAGCGTTCCAGCCATTTGCTGCCTCTTGGCTCCACGGTCGCCGTGGCAGGATATGAGGATTGTCTGAAATCAAGCATATCTGTGTCGCTTTTCTTCAAGCATTTGTCACATCAGCTGCCTGGCATTCCTCCACTTGTAACTGGGCACGTAGAGTATGAGGGGAGTGCCATGAAATTGTTCCCACTTTACAAAGTGTCAGTAAGTGGCTGGCATTGTGGAGCTGCAGCTGACCAAAGAGCTTTTTGCAGGGGCTTTTTGTTGGGAGGGGGTATAAGCCACTCACAGTGCGTGTTTGCCGCCTCTTGTAGAATAGGCCCAAAAATGCTCATTTCCAATTATTAGAACATGTATTATGTGCTCGATCATCAGCTGATTCCCCCAATCCCTCTTGGCAGACCTAAGGCTGTGTGCCCACGTTGCGTTTTTTTAAGCGTTTGTGCCAGATCAGACGCTTCAGAAACTCTTAAAAGAAGCTTCCCATTAAATTTCATGCATTTTTGGCTTTTTGTGCCAATGCATGTGTTTTTAAACGCTCAGAAAACGCTTAGTAGCTAAAAATGCAGCATGCTCATTATTTTCCGCATAGGTCCGCGTTTTTAGCTATTTTCAATGTTCCCAGAAACCGTGCGGAAAAAAACGCGCATTTTTTGTGAAATAAGCGCAGAAGTAAAACGCGCGGTTTCTGGGAAGGAGTTCGGTTTTCTGAGCGTTTAAAATCGCTAATGTGGGCACATAGCCTAAAGGTCATCATTTCTTCCTCTTCTCATCTGCAGAACCCTTTAATTTGCACAGGTGCAATGAGTAAGGGATCTTGTAGGTTCTTTAAATGGCAGTACCCCATCTACCTACTGATCTCAACTTATTCTCATCTTTGAATGAAGAAAAATCTGAACAATAAAGTAATGTTTAAATGAAAAATCTCTGTATTGTGTGCACAGCCTCCATGCAAATATCTCCATGGCTGTAGACCAGGAATCTAATCCTTCTGTTGCATCGCTACTTTCTATCTGCCCTCTCTTGTTGCTCGCTGGCACACAGCTGCAGGACCAGTCTACACATGGGTTTTGTTTGTAGCCTATGGGTATTGGTCTGCATAGGAGCTGCGTGCACTAAATGTTAAGAGATATTTAATAAGCTGATTGCAAATTAGTCGCATTATTTAGTTTATGGTGATCTTGGACAGGACAACTGCAGGTGGTTATCGGCCATTGCTTTTCTCAGAGGCTGCGATACAGTGCTTCCACAAATCCTTCAATGGGAAAGGTGCAGGAAGTCACAAATCGCTGGTGACTATTTCACAGGCGTCGTTTTGCCTCCTCCCTTATGATCCTGTATCCCGACACCTCTCTAACTAGCCAAACTGGAATTACTGAGAGTTAGGAATGTGAGTCACAGGCGACACGTCACCATATAAATGTCAGAGCTGGAGAACTACAACCTCCAGTGTGCAGAGATAATGACGCTTCGGATACGTGGGATGATCAATATGAAGGGTTAAAGGTATTTTTCCCTTCTTTTAAAGTGATATCTGTTCCTAGGACATAACATCACTTTATGATGGGTGGGGCCCCTCTATGGGGGGGCCTCCGATCCTGAAGATGAAGCTAGTATAGGGGCCACACTGAAGTTCCCTGTACCGCCTGTGGGGTTGCTCTGCAAGGCAGAATGCTGACTGGCATACAGCCCTAAGTATTGGTGGTCCCACGACCTCTCCCACCTTAGCTGCTTTGCAGGAGATATTCTCTCTCTAGTAGCCGGACTGCTTGCTCTGCTAGTAAGAAGTGTAGTCGTCCCCTGAGAACAGAATTAGTAATTTGTCATACTGTTTTAATCCCACATGGTTTCTTGTCGCATTTATATTTATCGCTCTGTGACTCCTTTTCTAATCTTATGTCTTTATGTTCAATTTGTGCTTCTATAAGCAGACTGACCCGTCCTAGGAGTTTTCCCATCTTTAACCATTTAGGAACGTCAGGATATGCAGTCACTTTATGGTTGGACTGTATTAAAGGGTTAATACCAGCACTTAGCCATAACCATTTCCCCATACACTTGAATGGTGCTCAGCAAATACTTAAAGAAAGTCCAAAGATATTTGTACAAAAGAACGAATTTGCGGCACTTGCCCATGCATAAATGTTCAGCACACTTTATTCCCCAAAAATATTTCTGGTAAAAGGGTAGGAAAGAAAGAAAGCGTGCACCGATCTAAATGTAAATGTATAACTAGATCATAGGTGGATATAGGTGTCAGTCACCTTTTATAAATCTTGATATCTTGCATGTAGGTCACTTAGGACCATTAGGTGTTCAAAGGTGGATTTCTTCTGTGGTCGGTATGCTGCAAATCCCTGGTAGCTAGTAAGTCACTCAGACCAAGAAACCATAGGGATGTTATCCAATAAATTTTATACCAGGCTATTTGCGCTCCCATAGGTGTAGGATCCAAGGCTTCTTATTATCCAAAAAAGGTTTTTAATATTTCTCAAGAAAAAGCACATACAATGCGTTTCAACAGTATAAAATGTCATCCTCGGGTATATTGTGATAAGTGTTCCAAAATTGTGGATAGCTTTATAAGAAGTAGTAGTATGCTAAAGAGGGTGCGGACCACCACAATATACCTGAGGAAGACATTTTATACTGTTGAAACGCATTGTATGTGCTTTTTCTTGAGAAATATTAAAAACCTTTTTTGGATAATAAGAAGCCTTGGATCCTACACCTACGGGAGCGCAACTAGCCTGGTATAAAATTTATTGGATAACATTCCCAAAAAATATAAAATTGCGCCGTGATCGCACATGGAAAACTTCAGTGTATGGACAAAAGCCGTTTCACATCAAGCAGGCAATACTTCTTAGGTGCAATAACTTTATACTTTTGGAATAAAGTCTGCTGACCTTTTATGCTGGGGTGAGTAGCACAATTTCTTTAAAAAAAAAAAAAAAATATATATGTATAATCTCGTCTAATTCTGTCTGTCTATCTGTTTGTAATGCGTCGCTGATTGGTCGAGGCCTGCCGATCAACGACAGGCGCAGTCCGGCCGTGAATTGGCGCGGAATTCGAACGATGCACGACCCCTGCTGTCAGGAGATATGCAGCGCTAGCCGCTGATCTCCCGACGGTTGCCGCGGGTTATCTCCTGCCGCACGGAGGTCAGCGGCGACGCAGCTAGGAGATGACCGATGCTAGTCTGATTGGTCGCCGTGCGTGACCAATCAGCGATATTGGTGCAGAATTTAACCCTCAGATATTCATGTAATGGTTTTATATATTTTGATCGGTTTAATAATTTCATTCAGTTGTATTAAGTTCTATGAGCAATAACATTTAATGATAATGTATATATTTTACCTGGAAAATCCTGTGTATTCATTGCATTATTCTTAAATCTTCATAAACTACATACATACTCTAGAATACCCGATGCGTAAGAATCGGGCCACCATCTAGTGTGTGTGTGTATGTATGTGTGTAATGTATGTATGTATATGTATATGTATGTGTATATATATATATATATATATATATATCTACACACACACACACACACACACACACACACACACACACACACACACACTACAGACCAAACGTTTGGACTCACCTTCTCATTCAAAGAGTTTTCTTTATTTTCATGACTATGAAAATTGTAGATTCACTCTGAAGGCATCAAAACTATGAATTAACACATCTTATATAATTAACAATGTGTGACACAACTGAAAATATCTTCTATTCTAGGTTCTTCAAAGTAGCCACCTTTTGCTTTGATTTCTGCTTTGCACACTCTTGGCATTCTCTTGATGAGCTTCAAGAGGTAGTCACCGGAAATGGTTTTCACTTCACAGGTGTGCCCTGTCAGGTTTAGTAAGTGGGATTTCTTGCCTTTTAAATGGGGTTGGGACTATCAGTTGTGTTTTGCAGAAGTCTGGTGGATACACAGGTTATAGTCCTACTGAATAGACTGTTAGAATTTGTATTATGGCAAGAAAAAAAGCAGCAGAGTAAAGAAAAACGAGTGGCCATCATTACTTTAAGAAATGAAGGTCAGTTAGTCCGAAAAATTGGGAAAACTTTGAAAGTGTCCCCAAGTGCATTGGCAAAAACCATCAAGCGCTACAAAGAAACTGGCTCACATGAGGACCGCCCCAGGAAAGGAAGACCAAGAGTCACCTCTGCTGCGGAGGATAAGTTCATCCGAGTCACCAACCTCAGAAATCGCAGGTTAACAGCAGCTCAGATTAGAGACCAGGTCAATGCCACACAGAGTTCTAGCAGCAGACACATCTCTACAACAACTGTTAAGAGGAGACTTTGTGCAGCAGGCCTTCATGGTATAATAGCTGCTAGGAAACCACTGCTAAGGACAGGCAACAAGCAGAAGAGACTTGTTTGGGCTAAGAACACAAGGAACGGACATTAGACCAGTGGAAATCTGTGCTTTGGTCTGATGAGTCCAGATTTGAGATCTTTGGTTCCAACCACCATGTCTTTGTGCGACGCAGAAAAGGTGAACGGATGGACTCTACATGCCTGGTTCCCACCGTGAAGCATGGAGGAGGTGTGATGGTGTGGGGGTGCTTTGCTGGTGACACTGTTGGGGATTTATTCAAAATTGAAGGCATACTGAACTAGCATGACTACCACAGCACCTTGCAGCGGCATGCTATTCCATCCGGTTTGCGTTTTAGTTGGACCATCATTTATTTTTCAACAGGACAATGACCCCAAACACACCTCCAGGCTGTGTAAGGGCTATTTGACCAAGGAGGAGAGTGATGGGTGTGCTACGCCAGATGACCTGGCCTCCACAGGCACCAGACCTGAACCCAATCGAGATGGTTTGGGGTGAGCTGGACCGCAGAGTGAAGGCAAAAGGGCCAACAAGTGCTAAGCATCTCTGGGAACTCCTTCAAGACTGTTGGAAGACCATTTCCGGTGACTACCTCTTGTAGCTCATCAAGAGAATGCCAAGAGAGTGCAAAGCAGTAATCAAAGTAAAAGGTTGCTACTTTGAAGAATCTAGAATGAGACATATTTTCAGTTGTTTCACACTTTTTTGTTAATATAATTCCACATGTGTTAATTCATAGTTTTGATGCCTTCAAACTTTTGGTCTGTAATATATATATATATATATATATATATATATATATATATATATATATAATTATGTGTATATATAATTTTTTTACAAATACTTTATGGTTTGGACATGAGCAAAGCGATTCTCAGGACCCTGGTTCATCGGCCATGGCTATAGTCCGTGCCGCAAGACCAGACCCTCTTCTACCTGGCTGTATCCCCGGCTACTTAATGATGTGACATCAGGCCTGTGAATCAGAATTGCTGGGGATACTGGCAGGGCTCTGATCCAGTGACTGGACCAGGGTTCTGCAAAACTTTTTGCATCACATCTATTTATGAGCGCTCTGGGACCCCAGATCCTGAGAAAATAGGGGTCTTATGTGTCGCCTCTGTGTTGGATGAAGCAGCCATGTCTCATTCAAGTGCACAACTAGAAACATCACCGCTGAGTAAAAGCCAGCTGAGGGTCCCAGCCGGCAGACCCATGCCCACTATAAGGTGATTACATATCCTATAGGGTCAGTCTGTTAACCTAACCCATCTACCCGTGTGCCGTGTGGATCCATGTGTTGTGTTAACCCCATGTTGTGTGCTCTGACAGGTCCTCTTGGAGAGAGACGATCCTGACGCAGAATTCCTAACAGAGGATGTATTGGATAATGCTAGAACCCCAACAGAAACTCAGTTTAACAACCCACTGTCCGAGGTGTGTGACTGCCACACACTGCACCCACTCCTTCCGCAGGCTTTTATATAGTCGCTCTCTTAAGACCTCTCTTTCCTCTTCCTCCCCTTGGAGAAACAAAAACTTTCTGGTGAAATCTTGATTTTTACCTCAAAGTAAGCAAAATTGCAAATATGATTAAACCTGTCAGCTGGCTGCCGATGACTGCTATACCAGTAATTGTCTAACCTAAATCTGCCAACAGCAGCCACAAGCCTGCTTGTTCATGGTTTCCATGATGGCAGTAAAGTAAAAACAACCCAAAAATGTGAAATCTATTACGTAGATGCTGATTTCAGTAAAAGGTGATGCTTTACTTTCAGAGATCTCAGTTTTTCCACCCTATAGAATATCATGTATTTACAGGCTTCGTATACAGTTTCTAGATAATGATGGTCTCGTCAAATTAAATTGATCAGCTGATCACCAGACAATTGTCTTAAATCTCCCCAGTACTGTATTTGATGGCTTATATAAAATACATGATATTCACCTGGTGACCCTCATCTCATGTCTTGGTGTTGGCTCCCACTATAATTACCTGCCTGCTGCCATGTCTGTGTCCTGCCTACATTGCCATCCCGATCTCTTTCCAGTTTTGCACAGCTCACTATTTCTTCTTGTGCTAATTTTGTTTTGCAGCAAAATGACTACGATGGTACAAAGATGGCAGCAGATGGCAAGAGGTGAGTGTGATCTACGCACTTCTTGCTGGCGGACAAACTCCACTTATGGCCCTGTAGCAAGCACAGGGGCGTTTCTGGTGCCAGCTCATCATCAGTGCTATATATGAGGAAGGCTGGCTGACTGCTCTCTTCAGTAGCTAAGCCAGACTCCTCCATTACAGCTAATTCATAAACAGATGGGGCCCAGTTTAGATATTGAAATAAACTGTTAGACAGCCCCTTCACACATGACTTTGACGTTTCAATACAAGACAATCGCTCCTGTAAATGGAGGGGACAAAGGATAGAGAAACTACAGGGTGAACTGTATACTGGGGGCTGAGGAGAGATATTGGAGTTCTGTACAGAGAGTATGAGAGGAGAGATGTACTGTTGGATAGGGCTCTGTATGTAGGACGTGAGAGGAGAGCGATTCTGCAGGAGGGGGCTTTAAACACGACAGAAAGGAGAGCTATACTGCAGGAGGGGGCTCTATATAGCGGGCCTGAGAGGACATACTACAGGAAGGGGATGCTTATAGAGGGGCTGAGACAAGTTGAGCTTGGTTTGTTGCCTGCTCCTGTGTGATCTAAAACTGTTAATGTTCTATTGATGCATATGGCAGATGATTACCTTTTCTTGTATGCATTAATAGAGCAGCATTTGCAGTTTCACAAGACAGATCAGTTGACAGCATGCAACATACACAGCTCTGCACTGCCGCTGTGAAGAGGGCAGGAGACGCTCAGCTCTCTGGATGATGTTTATATTGTGGCATAGATGTCTTATGTTACATAGTTATGTCTAGTGTAATGGGCAGCTCTGTCACTAAACCCCCTGCTAAGTGCCGTAATCTAAGCATATAACCTGTGTTAATCTGTCTTGTAGGTTCGTCTCCTCCACAGACAGTCTCCGGCAGCTGTCTGAGCAGCTGAATGGCTTGGTGTCACAGGTAGATGTCAATATCCATCGCTCGGATGCACCTCTTAAGTGTATAGGACATGTATGGCAAGGGTGTCAGCTGTCGCGCAGAGGGGACACGCTGTTCACTGTCGTGCTTTGCTGGATTCCTGTTTTTATCCAGCTCTTTTCTGGCTCTTAGGCTGCAGCGAAGTGAAGTCAGATGAATCTGCAAGTTGTGACATGGAGAATGCAAAGGCAGCGATGCACGCTGCCATCTTTGGCACTTTCTGGAACTTAGAGGGGCAGGATGCATGTCATGGAAGAACAGGGACACAAGTGTTCCTATTTTGGAAATTAGAGGGAACGTCTTTTTTTTTTTTATTATTTTTTTTTATAAAGCACTTGTGATCTAATTCCAAGTAATATCATGATCTTCTTCTCATTTAAGGGTAACTCTTACGTAAATGGGGAAAACATCATATCGTCCACAAGCCCAGAAGTGGAGGTGCGTGACTACCTGGTTGAGAAAAATTGATTGAATGAACCCATGGTTATGGCTGACTTTATACTTATTGATATAGAGGCACAGCCATGCTTGTAAGCCTCCATAGATGAAAATACAGTGTATTGTCGGGTTATTCCCAAAATGGAAAGTTTTCCCTTTACACTGATCCTAAGAATGGAGGAGCCGCAGTGCTTTCTTCCCTTAATTTTTTTTTTTTTTTTTTCTGCACAGATGCATTCCCAGATAACCTGAACAGCAAAGCTCCTGTTACGTGAACAAGGCTGGCTTCAGTTACCAGCACTGTGGGAGTCCACTCTTAGACCCCCCCCCCCCCCCCCACCAGCAAACCCTAGGGTTATGCCATTAATTACTGGGATTGGGAATACCTCTTTAAGACCTTTATTCACTGTAGGTGAATACATGATATCACTCAGTATAAATGAGGCAGAATGTGATACTGATATGGGATGCTAGGGATCGGTCTCATTATTTGGTATCATTCTTCATTAATACCTGGATGTCTCCTTTTTCCTATTACTTTTATTCTGGCCTCCTCAATCCCCTTCTCCTGAATGCCTGCCCCGCAGTCTCGTTACCAGGATTTGGCTGCTGCCTTGGACTCCAGTAACGTAATAAACAAGCAGCTCAGTGCAAAGCTGGAGGAAATGGTAAGAGAACGATGCGCTCGGTGTATCGGCACGTTTTGTGGACCCTCGGTCTGGGGGACGCTGCGAATGCTGCATCTACTATGGCACGGTCTTGCAATTTGGCTGTTGTTCACTTGCCTGCCTGCAGCCACTTTCTTCTCATTTATGTGTTTGCTTTCTGCATTTAAACATTTAGGGAATCGCTTTATGTTCTAACCCAGAATCTGCATATTTTATTGGAGCAGGGGCGACACACAGTCGTCCTACAGGGGTCACAGGGTCCCTTTTCTCCTAATGGGTTGGACCTGCCCCCGACTGCCATGCATTCATAGAGTGAGGAATTTAGTAGGAATTGTTCAGTATTAATCTCATTCATAGACTCTATGGCTATTCATATGATTGTGGGGGGCCACCCAAGATCTGTGTTATGAAATACCAAATCACATTAGAGCTGTTGACATGCTTCTTTTTTTAATAGGGTTATAACCATCTCCAAAGTGAGGGTGGCAGTCTTTAAAATGTACAAAAGTGAGTGTGAGTGCAGAGAACCTCGCAGGCAGAGCAGATCTTCTGAATCTCCAAGTGTTGAAATGGGGTATAATTTTAACTATAGTATATGCACATACACTGCTCAAAAAAGGGAACACTTAAACAACAGAATATAACTCCAAGTAAATCAAACTTCTGTGAAATCAAACTGTCCACTCGGGAAGCAACACTGATTGACAATCAATTTCACATGCTGTTGTGCAAATGGAATAGAGAACAGATGGAAATTATTGGCAATTATCAAGGCACCCTCAATAAAGGAGTGGTTCTGCAGGTAGGGACCACAGACCACATCTCAGTACCAATGCTTTCTGGCTGATGTTTTGTTCACTTTTGAATGTTGTTTGTGCTTTCACACTCGTGGTAGAATGAGACGGACTCTACAACCCACACAAGTGGCTCAGGTAGTGCAGCTCATCCAGGATGGCACATCAATGCGAGCTGTGGCAACAAGGTTTGCTGTGTCTGTCAGCATAGTGTCCAGAGGTTGGAAGCGCTACCAGGAGACAGGCCAGTACACCAGGAGACGTGGAGGGGGGCCGTCGGAGGGCAACAACCCAACAACAGGACTGTTACCTCAGCCTTTGTGCAAGGAGGAACAAGAGGAGCACTGCCAGAGCCCTGCAAAATGGCCTCCAGCAGGCGACAAATGTGCATGTGTCTGCACAACCGGTTATAAACCGATTCCATGAGGATGGTCTGAGTGCCCGACGTCCACAGATGGGGGTTGTGCTCACAGCCCAACACCGTGCGGCCCTCCAAAGAAATGCCATCCGACACCATTTCTGAATCGCTTTCAAACTGGTCATGCTGAATGAAGGATGTTGCAGGCAGCAGATCGCTCTCCACGGTGTCTCCAGACTCTGTCATGTTTGTCACATGAACCTGCTTTCATCTGTGAAGAGCACAGGGCGCCAGTGGCGAATTTGCCAATCCTGGTCTTCTGTGGCAAATGCCAAGCGTCCTGCACGGTGTTGGGCTGTGAGCACAACCCCCATCTGTGGACGTCGGGCCCTTAGACCAACCTCATGGAGTCGGTAGCGCCTCCAGCCTCTGGACACTATGCTGACAGACACAGCAAACCTTCTTGCCACAGCTAGCATTGATGTGCCATCCTGGATGAAATATGAAGTTTATTTGGTTATTTTAAATTTTTGTGGAAATTCAAAATCTGAAAAGTGGGGCGTGCAATATTATTCGGCCCCTTTACTTTCAGTGCAGCAAACTCACTCCAGAAGTTCATTGTGGATCTCTGAATGATCCAATGTTGTCCTAAATGACTAATGATGATAAATATAATCCACCTGTGTGTAATCAAGTCTCCGTATAAATGCACCTGCTCTGTGATAGTGTCAGGGTTCTGTTTGAAGCACAGAGAGCATCATGAAGACCAAGGAACACAACAAGCAGGTCTGTGATACTGTTGTGGAGAAGTTTAAAGATGGATTTGGATACAAAATGATTTCCTATACTTTAAACATCCCAAGGAGCACTGTGCAAGCGATCATATTGAAATGGAAGGTGTATCGTACCACTGCATATCTACCAAGACCCGGTTGCCCCTCTAAACTTTCATCTCAAACTAGAAAACTGATCAGAGATGCAGCCAAGAGGTCCATGATCACTCTGAATGAACTGCTGAGGTGGGACAGTCTGTCCATAGGGCAACAATCAGTCGTACACTGCACAAATCTGGCCTTTATGGAAGAGTGGCAAGAAGAAAGCCATTTCTCAAAGATATCCATAAAAAGTGTTGTTTAAAGTTTGCAACAAGCCACCTGGGAGACATACCAAACATGTGGAATAAGGTGCTCTGGTCAGATGAAACCAAAATAGAACTTTTTGGCAACAATGCCAAACAACATGTTTGGCGTAAAGGCAACACAGCTCATCACCCTGAACACACCATCCCCACTGTCAAACATGGTGGTGGCAGCATCATGGTTTGGGCCTGCTTTTCTTCAGCAGGGACAGGGAAGATGGATGGAGCCAAATACAGGACCATTCGTGAATAAAACCTGTTGGAGTCTGCAAAAGACCTGAGACTGCAACGGAGATTTGTCTTCCAACAAGACAATGATCCCAAACATAAAGCAAAATCTACAATGGAATGGTTCACAAATAAAC